>NC_135783.1:120386446-120541446 GCF_051106095.1 Pogona vitticeps | reverse complement strand
AAAGAAAAGACAGAGACACAAAGGCAACTCTTAGTCCCAACTACAATAGACCTATTCAATCAGTGGATCTACAGTACATATGCATTGATTTACCAGGATTCCATTCATTCAATACATCTGCTCAAGCGGAGACAAGCAGCTGGATTACTGACCAGAAGAAAATAACAGGATGATAATGACTAAATGACAGGGTCATTTGGATGCTCCAGAAAAGGGGAATGAATGAAGCACAGCAATGCCCCACTAAACCACTAGTGTGAAAGACCTCATAGAATGATATATAATATACTAATACTGCCTGAAAATGTGGCTGGTATTTAAGAAAACAACAACTCATACACTAAAACTACTGTCTTGATGACTACTGCATAATGCCAGTGGCATTCTGAAACCAGATTTGTCTTATTCTATTGGTAAATTTGCTAAACAAACGTCACTGTATACTAATATCATTATTTCTTGTCAGAAAACTACCAGAACACTCTAAATTCAGATGTGAGATGATCTAAAATTCTCCCAGCTGTTTCACATAACTGTAGATCAGCATAACTGCATATCCTTACCCCATGGTTATATCATAGTGTGCTAGGTACAGCATTTCCGCAAAAATATTTATAGCTTGAGCGTTCTGAAAATGCCTTCAAGAGAACGCACATATTTGTGTACTTCTCTGTATGAAACTTGCACTCTGAAAGAGGACCACATTGCTGGCTGTGCTACACAATTTTCCCCCATTCGGATTTTGCCTAAAAATTCTTGAAATGGCATAATAGTCACAATCTACTGGACCGAAATCTTTTCCTTTCCCAAGAAAGAAATAAGTTTCAGTAAAGAGTGGTATATAATTAGGATTCCCCATACTTAACTGAATTCTTTCCCCGACTTTTTCAGAAAAGTAAAATTTTCTCTTCTCTTTTAAAAACCTTCTCTCCAGTATTTGTCAATTTTGTTACTAAGGCTCAGACCTATAATTTGTGAATTACTTTGGCTACAAAAGGCAATTTCCATTTCCCCTGGTAATTTTACATAATGCATACTAACAGCTGTAATTGCATAGGATGATGATGATCATCATTTTATTTAACAATTCATATAAAGATAGCTAGAATAATATATCTTGGGCTGTTGCCCATCACTTCAATGAAGAAGTTTCATGTTTTCCATAGATACTAAGACATTATCATGTAATCAGCCCCCAAATTTTAACCCCCACTTAATGACACACAACTGCTTCTTTTCAAATATATATTCTTAATTTTTTGAAAAATGTTTCCTTTTGCCAATCACAGCTTATTCAAACTATGGTTGTGAATATTCTCCAATTCCTGCATTCTTTAATATCGAAACTGGTTCTTTTCCCATTCTCCTTGTTGAGAAAGAATTTCATGCACTGAATTAGTCAGGAATTTTGCTATTAAATTTCAGACTAGTTTTGGAAGTCATTTTGCTAGCACACCATATCTATAAACAAGCAGCCACTACAACAAATTACAGTAGCATAGAGTATTTCTGTTCCAAATGACAGCCAATCAGTCTTATTCTCCTTCTGCCTGGTTCCATCCTCCATGCCCACTGACCATCAGAGGGTAGACTTTTTGTCTGCCTACTCCAGCCAGCATGGCCAAACATTTATTTTAAAAAATGGGTAAGCAAAATATCTTCATATTTCGTGATAATTAACAAATCAGCTAGAACAGTATCAACACTGTCATCTGACTATTAACTTTCTTGTATTTTTAAAATCCCTTCAAAGCTAATTTTTAATTCCTTTGATTTGTCAGTTGGGTTTTCAACAACTACAGTACAGTAATTCTTCATTGGTACATATTACATTTCTCTGTGAAAAATATAATACATTAAAAACTCACAGCAATATGAAATTACTGCTGCATGAAGCCAAATGACAATAACCAATATAATTAACCTCATGGCTAAAGTTTCAAGAGCAATATACAGCAGTAGGAAAAACTAATAAACTTCCCTCCAGGACTTTAGGAAAATACAGTGGTGCCCCGCTTGACAACGAAATCACTTGACGATGAGTTTTTTGTGATCGCTATAGCGATCGCAAAACGATGGTTCCTATGGTTCCTATGGTTTTTTTTTTCGCTTTACGTCTATTAGGTGCCTGCTTCACGAACCATTTGTTTGCAAAATGATGTTTCCCCCCGTCTCCGCAAAATGGCTTCCCTCCTTTCGCAAAATGGCTGTTTTCCAGACAGAAGTTTTGGAAGACAGTGATTTTAAACAGCTGATCGGCAGTTCTCTATGAGCGATCTTCACTGGACGATGAGGTATTTCCCCATCCGGTTTTCAATGCATTCCAATGGGGGTTTTTTTTGTTTTGTTTTTTTTGCTAGATGACGATTTCGCTTAACAGCAATTTTCCTGGAACAGATTATCATCATCAAGGGGGGCACCACTGCTATTGCAGAACATACAGAGACTGGCTATACAGTGTCTCATGGGTAGATGAGGTTTTCAGGACCCCTCAAGAAGATACAGAAAACGAGACCTATATCCATGATTGAGACAGACAGTTGGGTCTATTTCCAGTCCATGTCAGTCTTAACAGTGTTCATACATAATCCTCATTTATATGTGGGTTAAGTTTTATATGTTGGTTGTTGCTTTTTCAAAATCTGCACAATATGTGAAATATTGTGACATTTTCAACATATTTTCGCACAACATAGCATTAACACACAACTTTTATCTCAAAAAATTGCATATTTTACCTCAATGATTTTGGTGAAGTTGTTGAATCTTAAGCCACTTTAGGGGAAATTGAGAAATGCAAAATCTGAACCTTGGTGACTATAAATCCCAGTTTCCTTCTATTTCCTCACAGGTTTCACTCTGAAAATTAGCTTCTGGGATTTGCCATACCTATCTCAAAGAAATGGTGAATATGAAGATATTTTGGTGTGCTTTCCTTCTTCTTGAACTGAAGAATTCCAAGCTTCTTCTTTACTATTCCTGCCAGCTTCCTGGGTCTCCAATGCCATCCCCATCTCTGCATTACTTGTACATCTCCCAGTTACACTTCCTGAACACCATCGGCTTTTTCAGCCAGCATAGTAGGATGCTACATAGCTGTGTGCCCAGACTTCCTTCTTTCCCATCCACTAGTACTGCCACCATCACTAACCTAGTACAAGCTTTAAAGGAAAGCAAGGAGTAAGGATGTGGTGCTAGGGTGCTTACCGAGGGTACTTTGTGGTATGGGATGGAAGGGGTGGACTACCATATTTTTCTGTGTATAAGACACCCCCATGTATAATATGCCCCACATTTCTAACCCAAAATTAAGAAATCTAAGCGGAGCTTAGCAAGTGGAGGGGGGAAACAGGGATCAAAGTGCTTTGATTCCTGCTTTCTCCCTCCACTTTCTTGCCAAGGAAGTCCCTGATTTCCACCTCCACTTTCTTGTGAATAAAGTGCTTTCCCCCTCTACTTTATTTGCAAGAAAGTGGAGGGGGAAGGCAGGGATCAAAGTGCTTTGATTCCTGCTCTAGCTCTACAGTTTCTTTCAAGGAAGGTGCTTTCCTCTTCCACTTTCTTCACAAGAAAGTGGAGGGGGAAAGCAGGAATCATCAGAGTATAAAAGGCACCCTTTCTCACTGTCATGAGTTCAGCTGAAGAAGACCTGGAATTGGAGGATTGGAGCCAAGGGAAGTGTAGGGGAATTAGTGGAACCAGAGGCCCCTCTGTTATCACAGACAGCAGATTGCTGCAATTAGTAATGAATCACTGCCAGATCCGCCTCCCCCACTGGCCAGAGTTAGAGATAGGCTCTGGCAGAAACTTACAATACAGGGATCTGAACCTCGCATGCATGCTTCTCATAGAATCATCAGATCAGCCAGTCCAGAGTTTTAGCAGGATGAAGTTTTCCAGGAACTAGATGATTGTTGCTACTATATAACTTGTACACAGAAGTCTGGGAACTCATGGAAGCAACAAGTCAATTCCCTGGCTTGCATCCACACTCTTGCTTATCTTGAACTACCTGAATCTTGCTCTTCTGACCCTTGGCTCTCGGACTCTGACTTCAGACTACAGTTTGTGTTTTGGTTTTGACGATTCAGCATCTATTTTGATCTCCTGGGCTGTCCACCTTGGGCTGGCTTATCGGACTTTCACCTGCTGAATCCCCTGAGAGCGTGACACTCACTGGCAAGTACTCCTAGAAGGAAACTTATCAGAACCCAGCACCAGTCAGTGGCATAGCATGGGGGAGAGCCACAGGTGTGGTCACTCCAGATGCAAAGGAATCCAAGTCTCTGTGGGGGCTCTTATCTTCTCCCCAGGGACAACAGTGGCCATCTTCAGAGGCAAGAGGCTGGCCTTCCCTTCCAGGAACCAAGGGCCTGCTGCCCCCCCCCATCATCTGCAGAAAGGCATGGGCCACTCAGGAAGGGAAGCCTCAGGAGCAGATGGGGGGGGTCGTGCAGGGTGGCAGGGGGGGTCACAGAGGGGGTGAGGTGGGGGTCACTGGGGGGTCAGGGGTGCTTGGGTTCCTTTTCAGGCCCACTGTATGCACGGGCCTGGAAGGCAGCAGGGCAGCAGAAGCACATGGAGAGTTTGCCTTGCTGCAGATGGTGGCAACCCACGCCATGACAACTGGCACCAGTTGTGCCAACTTCTGACTCAAGTTGCAAATTGGACAGGAGCTCCAAATGGCAGGTCTTCTATCTAGTTCCAACTACATTCCCTTTCCTTCCTGTTCAATAGCTGTTAAGCCCTTTGTTTCAGAAGGCAGATGAAAGTGCAGAAACCGGGATACCTCAGATATGTAGTACAGTATACCAATGGAGAATTGTTCTGCAAACAGAAGTAGAATTCTTATTAGCGAGTGTAATTAAAGAGTGTGGTTACAGTCACAGTGGAAAGGTAAGTGCCGGCATGCCAAAATGTGTGATTTACTTGTGGCTTCTTTTCCCTTCATTCTAAAAATGTGAATTACTGAGATGAATTTATTTCCCACAGTTCTTTGCATGATATCAAACCAAAGGTTGATACCCTAGGCAGTTAAAATTGTCTGATTAAGCATTGAAAGAGGAGAATGGAGCTAGAAAAGTCATTTTCTCCCCTGGTGTAATATTTTTAAAGTCTCTGATGTCTCTTATCAATAAAATCAGCCTACACACAGCTTTTCAAAGGGATTTTGGAAAAGAGGTTGTTAGAATGCAGAAATTGAAAACTGGAAAAAGATAGAGTTTGGCTTTAGGGAAGAGAGAAATCTATTTTGTTTAGCTTTGACTTGCCCTATATTACCCATTACAACACTTTATTTAAATACATGTATAAATTCACATTGCTTCCTTTTTCAATTTCTAATCTCAATATACATGAGAATTTTTTTTATACAGCATAGCACAGTTAAGTAAGAATGTGTGTTCCAATTCAAATTTTATGTCCACCATAACCTAACTCAGGGCAAGACAGCATGTTAACTTTGAAGATGTATGTAGCATTTGTGCCCCAAACCCAGTTACGCACTTGTATTAAATCTGGTGACCATGACCCTTATTATGTCACTGAGAGCCAGGATGTGCTGAACGAGGGCTCAGGAAATTCACATTTAAACCACAGAAACTCATTTGGGTGTGTGTGTGGCCATGGGAAACTACTCCTCGAACATCTCAAATTCTTTTAAAAAAAATCCTATTAGGGTTGCCATAAGGTTAAAGTGACTTGACAGCAAATGTCACTTGAAGGAAGCTCATTCATTTTGTCTTAGTGGATTTTTTGGGGGGTGGTTGTTGAAAGAATAGAAGAAACTGTGGGAAAACTCAGTGGAAAAATGTTCTTGTCTAGACCCCCACAAAATTCCATGGATAAGGCCAGATGGCTGTACCATGAAGTCTTATCTGGAGGTATCCTACTAACAGGATGTTCATGCAAGAGTGCTTCCTATCTGTAACTTTCCTCTGTTTTCCCACTACTTCATTCATTTTTCTTTTAGCATCAAAAGACAGGAGAAGAATGCCTTTTGACTGGTAGTCCTAGAGATGTCAGTCCAGAACAAGTCAGGATACATACCATGATTATTTGTGTCTTTTTGCTGTTGGATATGTTTTAGAAAGTGTACATCACTTTTTTTTTACTGGAAGCTCTCTCAGATAGGAGGCAAGAACTAAAAGATAAAAGCACAAGGATAGGAAGATAGATGTCTGTGCTTAGGTTTGTTAAAGTTACATTAGTATTTGAAGGAATTCCATGAATCTGAGCAGTTGTTCACAACATTAAACAACTGAGAAGTTGTGTAATATGGAACATGCTATCAGGACCATATCCTAAATGACATGCATCTACAAGAAGGAAGAAATGTTACTTTTGTAAGATAACAAGAATTTCACAGACTATATTTCCAAAATGTAGACCAAACATGAATAGAGAGACAAGAGCATTCCTGGGAATATGTGAAGTGTCCCTTCAAATATATTACTTTTTTGATATATATATAAAGCTTAGAGGAGGTCTCTTGGATTTTCTTCAGATTTTTAGAAAGCTATTAGGCTGGATGATAGAATGATTTCATGCCAGTTCCTGAACAATCTCAGAGTGTTAGGGGATGACTTTAAATTTTAAAGGCTATTCTATGTTAAGGACAAATTAGGCCATAGTTATAAATTATATATCCTAGTGTTCCCATTCTGGCTGTTATTACTCCTGTTGCTGTTCTAGCAGTTTTATAAGTAATATACAGGGAACACTTAAGTATTCAATCCAAGCTTATTTGATACTATGTGACTCAACAAAAAAAACATGCTGTTAGCTTTTATTTGCTTTTACCTGCAGCCTAAACAGTTTTAAGATTTTGGACTACACTTTCATACCCTCCAGCCTGTGTTTTGAAGGTGACCTAGGTCAACTTTCCCTAAGCTACTGTCCTCTTGATGTCATTGGACCAGAGGCACAAAGGCCATGCTTTGTGGGAATTGTCATCTGAAACATCTGGAAAGCACCAGTGCTGGGGGAGATTGGTTTAAATGAATATTTTGTGACATAGGTTCATGCTGCCAACTTTAGCCCTTTTCACACATTTTGCAGAACAGATCTGGGTTTGCCTCTGAAAGCAGTCAATGGCGACATTTAGGGCTAGTACAGACATTCTGTTAACCAGGCAGTCATTGCAAATAACTACTTGTGTGAGTGGTCCAGAAGCAGTGCAAAGTCTAATGGGAATATCTGAAGCTATCAGAATGCTGGCTTATAGGAGACACTCTGTTATTTCTTGGTATTCTTATTGTAAGGAAATGGAAGGAAACTGGGACTTGTAGTCATGAAAAAATGGAGTCTGTTAGGTTCTGTGTAAGCTGAATTTAAAAGAGATGTTTTACTTTTTAAATTTTTTTTATTTCTATAACTATAACAAAAGCAAAATCATATGCATAAAACATATAAACTCAAATACAATAACAGTGTTCCCCACCACCATATACGGGACCTCTTGCCATATTCTTCTTTTTCTTCTTCTTCTTCTTCTCCTTCTTCTATTGTCCTCTTCTCCAGAACTGCATAGATTCTTGATTTGGAGATGTTTTTCAAGAGCTTGTTGTGCAGAGTTGTTTGTCAATGTCACGAGGTTGGACAGTCCAGAAAAAGAAGATGAAACAAAAGCCTGGTGCATGAGAACCTTGGATAGTGATCAGAGCGATCTGAGTTACACCCACTTGGACTTAATTGGGTGTTAGCTTGAAAGTGTAATGAAGAAAGAGGTCCTAAAGAGTTGTAAAATGAGAGGATTTGTGTATGTGTAGAACGGTCCATAAATGCTGTGGAATGTGAGACAGAAAGGCTTGGTTTTTCTTTTCAGGAAGGGGGAGAATAACTCAACTTTTAGATGCCAACATGTAGGACATAGAGCAAAGAAGATTATGTAGCTGTTTTTATTTTAATTAGAAATTGTAAGGTTATTTAAATATTGTAATAGTCTGGAGATGCTCAATGCATATGCTTTAAAGCTACAACTGTATTCTAATGCATCTATTTTATTTTCTTAATAAAACGATATGATTCTTCAACAGAGGACTAGTCTTTTGCTACCGCAGGACTATATCTAAATCCAGTGTAGATGAAAGAAACTTACAGTGGGGTCTTGACTTGAGAACTTAATCCGTATTGGAAGGCGGTTCTCAAGTCAAAAAGTTCTCAGGTCAAATCTGCATTTCCCATAGGAATGCATTGAAAACCATTTGATCCGTATTTGCTGTTTTCCGTCCATAGAAACTAATGGGAAGCTGCTATTCCGCCTTCGACCACTAGAGGGGGATATTTTGTTTCTTTTTTTTCTTAGGTCAAGAAAGGTTCAGGGAAGGCAGGGAAAATACAGTCCAGGCAGTACCAGGCAGTCTGAAGACTGTCTCCCAGTCCACTCTCTAAACGCTGGGACGAGTGAGGAAGCAGACAGGCACCCTTTTCACTGGCCAACAGTTAAATGAAAGTTCAAATTTTGCACTTTCCCTGCCTCCCACGTGGGTTTTTTTCAGTTTGTAACTCAAATCTAAGTACGTAAGTCAAGTCAATATTTTCCTATGAGAGTGGTTCTTAAGTCAAAATGTTCTTAACTCGAGCCGTTCTTAAGTCAAGACCCCACTGTAATAGTTGCCACTGTAAGTTAAGAGGTCCTACTATCATACTTGGTGCGGCTGTTGTGCATTCTAAGGAAACAAAAAGCCTATCTTTTATTGCTTTGGAAGCAATCAAAGGTTACTTTTAAGCTTCTGGCTTGTCTATGGGACTTGTTACGCACTTCTGAAGCCTAGAGGACCTACCTCAGGAAATAAAGGTGGTAGTTTTGCACCCAGAGGGACTCCCTGACTGTGATCTTTGTCTCTTTAGGGAGATGGGATTGTTACACTTATCATAAATATGTAAACAGTTTTTTTCAGAGGACTGCATGCAGCCAGTTTTGGCTGTACAATGTAATTAAAAATTAGCAGGGGGGATATCTGGCATGCTAGACTTCCTTGTCTGTTCCTGTGAGGTCTCAAACTAACCCCAGACCTCCTTCAGTCTCCTTTAATAGGAGCTACAACCTAAAGCTCTAAAAAGAGAAGGCTTCCCTTACATGGAGAAGAATCCAGGTAAGCTGGCAACTTGGTATTCTTATTTTAAGGAAATGGAAGGAAACTGGGACTTGTAGTCATGCAAGTTATCGGTTGTGAGGATTGCTTTTCATGCACCGAGAAGAGGATGTCTGAGAAGAGAAACAGATAAGATGGCCGCCTCACAATCAGAGAGTGATGAAAGAACAAAGTGAAGCAAATGACTGAAGAGGGCTTTAAGTAATGGCATGATAAAACAAGCAGAAGCAGGAGAAGTGAAAGATACATTCAATTTCTTGTTATGGATTTTTGCACATGGACATCCACCAGTATTTCAGAGGTCTTAATGATGTCAGGGTGCCTAGCTGTGGATTAGATTTGAGTAATAATGAAGCATTATTTGATTTACAGGCTGGTAAGTTTTCGTATGCTTCTTGAAAAATTTCTGGTTTTAATCATGTGGATTTATATCTGTTTTAGCCACAACTGCAATGTCCCATTGCTATCAATGGCACTGGCTCAAAAATTAAAGCAGTTTTCATCCAAAAACCAAGTAAAGAAATATTTTGTGAAATCTGGACATACGTGAGGTCAAGAATACAGAGAGAGAGAGATAGGTATTTCATATATTGGCTCTAGCCGCCATGACTCTGTTTAAACAGCCCACTGCTAGACAGAATGCATAGGGGCTTCCTATCAGGTCTATATTTCCACACCGACATGAATAACAGCAGGATGCCAGTTTACTAACCTTGGTCCAAGTTATTTGGCTTGTCTCACAACTTCCTCACTGCTTGTCTCACAACTGCCAAATTTGAAATCCAATCTGGCAGGAAGAAGTGCCTGAAAGAATTTTCTCAACGTATTTCAACAGATGGGGAGGCTCTAAGTACATACAGGAAGCACTTTTACACTAACAGGGACGGTTCTGACTGCAAGCAAACCTCTGGATCAGGACATCTGTATTTTTCTGGCCACTTTCCAGTGACAGATAAATTCTTCTATGGTTTTTGACAAACACATTTTCCTTCCAGTTTTCAGTGCCTCAAATGCTGCAAACTTGGAAGAAAAAAACAATCTGTATTTGGCAGCTATAAACTGGTCGAGGAAAACCATAGAAGTGAAGGCCATCATCTCAGAAATATCATCCTTATATATTCTAGATGGTACCATCCAGAACATTGAAAAATATTGTCTTGATTCTTTAGAAGCTGCCAGCACATATTTCAGACTGATAGTACTGCTGGTAATATAGTCACGAAGCCTTAGGTCTTTAATAGCTAAAATCTTTATATACTTGTCATATTCTGCGAACAATACAAGGAGATTTCACGATCAAAACCTCTTCTGGAACCATTCTGTTATAACACATGACAGCAATATGAGCCCTTGGTCGGGGAAAAACAAAAACAAACAAACCCTCAGTTATCCTTGACGGCCTCCTGAAAGAATTAGGACTTCACCAGGCCTCAGGAAGGGTAGCCATGAGGCTCCATAGACCTCTCTAGTGAAGTCCTTCTAAAACAGCCGAGAAGTGTCAGTGGTAGGATTCTGTTTAAAGAGTAGACAACCTCCTACTCTCTTTTTCCTCTGCCTCAGCTTGGTTCACCTGCCATTGGAGCCCCTGTTTTTCTATATCAATTTTTTTAATACTACATTTTGCTAACCACCTCTGAGGAAACCTATGCTTTGTCAGAGAGTCTTTTGGGGAATAGGTACAAAGGCTTCTGTTAAAAATTCCTGCTCATCACACTCTAGTCTGCTGTGTAAATCTGTGGTTTTGGTCTCTGGCTGCAGAGCCAGAGGTTGGGAGTTTGATGCCCCCACTTGGCCCCCTTGATAGGGGCTGGACCTGATGACCCACAGGGTGCCCCCTCCAGTTCGGCAGTTCAGAGGTTACGTTGGGCATCTCCTGCTTCTAGCATTTTGTTTCACCTGTTAAAACTTACAATTTTATCAATGGATCTTTCTGCTTCTTCCTTTGCCTTATTCAGAATGGTGTTGCTTTCCTTTCAGGCAATCCTGCAGTGGTTAGTTTATATATTAAAGAAGGGGATAGATAACTTCTGCGGCCTTCCATGAAAACTGCTTTGGTTCTAGAATGCTTTTGTATCTCAAAGCCATTGTCTCTCACTATCTTCTGTGTAAACAATTGCTGCAAATTGATTTCTGCATATTTAAATAAGCATCTGTTGTTATTTTTATTCCAGCAACACAATCAATTTCCCTACTCAGTTCTTGAACTATCTGATTTAACTTGGGGCTTTGGCTCGTTGCTCCCTCTTTAAATACATTGGCAAGATTAATTTTTTTTCTACATCTGATCCCATCAATTTTCACAGTAAAGCAACAAGAGATTTAGTTGCTCATGTAACTTTAGCCTTATCCCAGATTCTAGATATTAGTGGTTTCTTTTTCAAGTCTGTAGCTTACTGATCTTTGTTCCTGGGGAATGGTGAGTCTTTGCTTACCACTTGCAAGGCAGCTAGCTCCATGGAGAGCAGAAAATCCAGCACAAAGCTACCTCCTATTGCTTTCAAAATCTGGAGCAAAAAGCGGGTTATAAACGTTTACTACATTTTTTCCACTACTGGTAATGATGGTGGGGCCTTCTAGAGAACTGACATCCAAACCAAGGACAGTTGCTAACTGAGGCAGAGAGAGTACCCCAAGAAATTTTGGGATGAGATGATCCCATCTCTGTCCATAAGCTGTTCACATTCCACATCATCATGATGGCCAATGACACCCCATCCCTCTTCTAGACCTTCTGTTAATGCAATATCAACAATAAAGCCCATTGAAGATTGACTCACAATGTTGTATGACCTGTGGTACAATCTCTCTGACTGCATTAGCAAACCCACAAGGTAAATTTCTAACTCTCTTGTCTTGATGCAGCATGTCATTTTGCTTGCCTAAGGATATACTGCTGAAATCCTGTTACTTAAACATAATAAGTTGCAACTAGAGTAGGCCCATTGAATCAGTGGTGATCTGGTGAGTCAACTCCTCTGTAAGTTCCATTGATTAAATGAGCTGCTCTAGTTGTCACTTACTATGCTTAAGCAACAGGGCCTCAGCCATTTTGATTTGAGTTCAGTTCTAGAATTGTTATAATATGTGGAACATTTTCAAGCTGCCTGGAAGCCATCCCCACCAGTATTTGGCTTTGTGTTAAATGCAGCACAAACTCATTCTCCTGCATAATGCAACAGCGAGGCTGTCATCCAGATATCACCAGCTGTGCCAAGGACAAGTAAGTTTTGAATTATTTCTGTCCATGGAAGCAATTGTGTGTGCTCCAATCCAAGGTAGTGCTGAAAGACTCTGAACTGCTGTTTTAGAAGGAAAGAATCCCTATATTCCACTTATGACTCATCACAGCTATTCCACCTTTTCATGATCACATTACTGTTTTTCTTGCCTATTGTTCGATGGCTTAATTTTTCAGTTCATCATCCATTGTTTATACCAAACAGCTTAAAGACTTCTTTCAACCTGAATGATAATTCACTGAGCAAACTGCAAGTCTCTGTTTCTTTTCATGGCAGTGGGTTTTCTTTCTTTTGATATCCTCTTGATATCCTCCCAATGAAAAAGAAAATTCTGCAAAAACTGAAGTCACAATTCTTGGGCATCTTTGGAAGCCTCAAGGAACAGTAAATAAAAATAAAAGAGAAGTGGAGTTCAGGCAACATTTGGCCTTGACTGCTTGTACATTTTGCTTATTTCAAGGAAGCAGTTCTTGGTAGGTCCTGGCAGTAAGTCTTAGACCTTCTGAAGTTTCCCATTCCTGTCATAATGTGGCCTATACAGTTTTTGGAATAGGTCTTCATATACAGGACATCATGATTCCTGACAGAGAACAGGTTTGAACTTTACATTGTTTTTTAATGGTTTGAAGTTCTACCCCAAAGAAAAGTCAAAGAATTCTGGCAAAATGGACTAGAAAGTGGTTGCCAGTTCTGAGGACATCTGCTGAAGCCCTAGTGAATTGTTGTGCTCTCTGGCTCTCCAGACAAAGAGACAAACTACAGAGCAAGCAGGGTTAAACAAGGAGAAAGTTTGGGTTTTGAACATGAGGTGGCTTTATAGCTTGGGCAATCACCTTCACTCATTCTCAGCAAGTGCCCAGGCTTGCTGTGTATGCATGAAGGAGTCTTTGTTGGTGCTGCACTTACACAACAGGGCATCAAAAATCCAGAAGTGAGGAAAGTGGACTCAGAAGAGAGCTGTGAGTACTTGGCCTTGGGCGTATTGTGCCATTTGGAGCAAAAGAGAGAGTGGTGTACTACTACTGCTACTTATGAACCCTCTCAGAGCAGTGATACAAGGCCTGTGGGGAAATGGCCCTATGGGATCACGATGAACCTTCTCCCATGCCCCACCTGTGATGGAGTTGAAGCGGTATGGGATATGTAGTCAGAGAAATATAAGATGGAGTCAGACAGGTTCTGTGTGAAGATGATTTGAGAGACATTGGAATGTGTTTTCTAAGTGCTATGAGAGCATTTTTCTGAAGACCCCTACAGCGTGGTTCGAGATAAAGCTGAAGGTCGGACAAGGAGCCTGTGAAAGACTCAACATTCTAAGCTAATTGGAGAAGAGATAAAACACCTGGATTTTCATGGGAATTGAGGGAGGAGGAAGATGTTATAGCCCCTCAAGGCTAGTTGGTTAACAGCCATGAAGTGTTAAGAAGGGAGGAGTTAGAGAATGTAGAAAATGGATGATGGGTTATGTGGGAGAAGTTCAAAAGTTCTATTCCATGATGATGGGAGAGAAACAGAACTTGATGGTTTGAGTACGTGGCTTGGAGGAAAAAGAATGTAAGTGGGAAGAAAGGAGGAGGTAGGGCTTAACAGCCCAGCTTAATAGTGTTTATTATTTTAATGGGGATTAGTTATTTTATTTAACTGTAATGATCTTTGAATATGTTCTTTATGCTAAAGCTTGAGCAATATAAACTGATTCTATGAAACTCTATTTTTCTAATAAAAATTAATTATAAAAATCCTTACAAAAGACTGGTCTCTTGAACAACAGGGTCTGGCTAAATCCAGGGAGTGGAGAGGGCCAGAAACTAGCTATCTTTAAGAGTCCTACCTAACTGAGCTGTTGTGAGTTCTAAGGAATCACAAAGCCCATGTGTCTGTACTTGGAAAGTACTGGGTAAAAGTAAAGTGTTCTTTTAAGGTCAGACTTGTTCAAGGGGCCTACGCTATGTCCTGCTGAGATCTTGGGACTTGCCTCAGCACAAAGGTGGCAGGTAAGTGGCCTCTTGAACTCTCTGACCGAGTGCTAGGCGCTCCTTAGGGAGGCTTGGGCACTACACCACCAACAAACCACAAAATACATGTAGGGCCTGAACAAACTCCCCATGTCTCACATGTGGTAGGTAAGGTAAGGTAAGATTCTGGCCAAAAGTCTTTTCAAGTAGTTCTCAAAAGCCTGGAACAAATCTTTCCAGTTTCATTTACAGTAGGTTTTGTGCAAGAAACTAATATTTAGGTCAGCACATAATATAGACATGGGTGGGAAAATTGCCCCTGCAATTTCAGTACCTAGCATGTCCACATGCCAGGGATTATGGAAGATGTAATCCAAAGCATCTAAAAGGCCAGAGATACAGATAAGATGGTATATTCAAATAAACATTTTTTGTGTTTTATTGCATGGTATTTAAATAGCCCTTTTCTACACTGGTGCTTTTATTGGGGGGATTATAATAGCCCAAACTCTGAGCCTGTTTAAAATGTTAATCCCACAATTAATAATCACAAATGTCTAAACCCCCAAAGCACCAGCCACTGAGAGTCTAAATCTATTATGGTGAACTTTATAGAAACAGACAGCCATCTGCCAATATCCAATCCTCTTCCATGAAACATACACGGATGATGTTATGTTTTCTGCACTGGGAAACAGTGAGGGGGTAGGAATAAATTAACTGACTTTCAGAGAATGAGATTTGCTTTTATATTCAGACCTACAGGGCTTACTTACATATGAATAGATCCCCTACGTTGTCTCACCTCTATGGCATTTCATCTGGCACTTTCCTTGTTCCAAAATAAGGAACAAGGAAAGTTCCCTCAATCCCTTGGTCCCATCACTGGTGGGGACACCTGAGAGGGTCTACTCTGTTATTGCTCTCAGACTCTGGAACTGCCTCCCACAGGAAGCTAGGCTGGCCCCATCATTGCTGTCCTTCCGCAAGCAGACAAAGACCGTTCTCTTCAGACAGGCTTTCTCTTAATGACCGGTGGTCTGAAAGAGACTTTTAAATGGATTGTTGGGCTCTGTTGTTTTAAATGTTTTTTTAAATATTGATTTTATTTACCATTTTAAATATAATACTCATTTAGTTCTTTTTAAATAGTAGTTTTAGCTTTTAAATAGCAATTTTAGCTTTTGAATAGTGTCTGTTAGCTACCTTGTGATTTTAGCTTTTGAATAATGATGTTAGCTTCCTTGGGTCCTTTTGGGGAGAAAGGCTATAACTATTTTAAAAAAACAAACAAACAAGCAAGCAAACACAGGTTAACCAGCATAACTATGCAGCATTAAAAATATGAAAATCCATGGACTGAAAACATGCTCAACAACCAGGTGTATAAGTATAACCCTATTCAGATCTGTGTGTGTTGTTACCAACAAGGGTAGGGATGAATGACTAGCCCCTCTGTAGAAAGCAATGTGTCTGAAGAGGACAGGTTGCTGATGATGTGCCCACTTTCCATCCATGGAAGAACCCTGATTCACAAAACCATTCTGTATGTGAGCAGGAGTTTCCCTTCGTCAGACAAAGCTGAGTTTCTCCTCTTCAGAAAAAGGAATAACTGACAAAGAGGGGGCTAGTCAAATCTTTTCCAAGTATGTTGAGAACAACATAATAGATTTATTTATGATTTATTTATTTAAAATATTTATATGCCACCTGTCTCCTAAAGGATCCAAGGCAGCTTATAGTATTAAAAGAAACAAACCTAAAAGTTAAAATAATAGATTATTACAATATTTTTTTTAAAAAAAATGTAAACAAAGATTGTATTAAAACTAATAAATAAGAGCAATTTTAAAAGCACAAATAAAAAAAACATAATGAATGAATGAACATAGGATAATGAATGAACAGAGCTTTCGCTTTTTGGCTGACCCTCATCATACCTAAATTGGAAGAGAATAATACCCAGAAGAGAAGAAAATATTGTTTGGCTGAATGTGGTTAAATTGTTTCCACACTACATCTGCTTGGCATCTACACTTCCAATTACCTTACCCTCTTGGGATATTTGTAATTGGCTGTTATTTGTCTATTATCTCACAGTTCAAAGAAGTATCACACCATTCTTTTGAAAGAGGTGAGCATAATTCCCTCCTGAAACAAGGCATTATCCACTGCTTGGATCTCCTTTCTCTTCTAAATCCCATCAATCAAAATGAGCAAGAGTTAAGTGAAGAAATGATTCACCTAAAACCTGCTAAGTATTATGCAGTCAGCAAAAGCATGGTATAACTGAACTCCATATTACATGTTAAAAGGAGAAGTGTTTTTTCTTGCTATAAAAGCAAAAAGAAGTCTATGCAAAATAAGCTTGTGTTTACTTGCAATAGAAGCTTGTGTTTCCTTTCCAATGAGCAGTCATTTCCTGTTTCCAATGAGCAGTCATTTTCCACTGTTCAAGGTTCAATCAATATGCCCAATACAGTCATTTCTTACTATCTAGGCACTGTTGGTTGTTGCTGTGCACTCTTTTTGTTTGGCACGATCACTGAGAAAGCGTTGAAGGACACAGGGAATTCCTTAAAATTTTTTTCACTTGTATTCTTGAAGGCTTTCACGACCAGGATCCAATGGTTCTTGTAGGTTTTTCAGGCTGTTTGGCCGTGTTCTGAAGGTTTTTCTTCCTAACATTTCACCAGTCTCTGTGGCTGGCATCTTCAGAGGACTGGACTTAGAACTCTGTCTGTGTTCTGCTGTAGTGTGTGGGATAGTTGAGTATTTTTATAACAAAAAACACCCAGATCACCACAATCACTCAGTCTTCTGGAAAGGACAAAAAGCTGATCCCACAACTACAAAAGCTCAACTATCCCACACACTACACCACAACACAGACAGAATTCTAACTCCTGTCCTCTGAAGATGTCAGCCACAGAGACTGGCGAAACATTAGAAAGGAAAAACCTTCAAAACACAGCCAAACAGCCCAAAAAACCTACAACAACCACCTTTTTTTTGCTTGTGTGTGTTTAAGGGGATTCCAAGCCTCCATGCAGAGGGTAAAAAAGCAGAAGCATTTGCTTCACATTGAATCGTCTCCGCCTCCCTCTAATGGTCAATTCTGGTAAATACACCCTGGAAATGTATATAAATACTGTACCTATTTTTTTAAATTAGCATTTTCAGCCAGTGGATAAGTGAATCAACGAATACTGATCCCATAAGCAGGGGGTCCTACTGTATATAATTCATACTGACTGTAATGACGTTCTGGATCTCTGAAATTTCTGAACTTTTATCATTCTGAATTCCAAATCTGAAGGACTGTAATTTCCTAATTTCAGGTCCAAATTTTAGTGCTAGTGCACATCCCTAGTTGACAAGACCCAAAAGACAGAGACCCTTTTGTGGTAAGTGAAACCCAGACAAAAGAGGCGCCTCCACTCAAGAAAACAAACCAAAACAGAAATTAAAAGTTTCTGTCACACACTGGTGCTAACTCTCGTTTGACCCTGAAACTGACCCACACCCTGGAACCAGACGGTGCTTCGATAATCTCCGTTGGTTCATCAGGTTTGATGCAGCTGTGAGCAACATTGTCCCCCAAGTCCATTTGTTCCAACAAGTTGCAGGTTGTCAGCTGAGCCTTCTCTGGGATGCTGCTAAGTAGCCGGTTCATGACTCGATGCAGCTAATGTGAGTGGTGCTCTGAGGATGGTGGTAGAGAAATAAACCTTCTTTGCCACCAGATTTGAATTATTCTCCATTTATAAAAGAAAAGGTCACACACATACAAAGTAGCAGGTCAGACAGCAGTATAGGTTGCAATCCCTGCCCCACTCCCGCCTTTGAAATTCTGTTCCGTTAAGTACAAAGACATTTTTTAAAACCTGGAAGTGCCCTCCGAAGATTATGCCTGGCTGTGTTCTGAAATGGTACAAAGCAGCCAAAGCTACACCACCGGATTGTTCTGATCATGCATTATCCTCACATACTACATGTCTGGAGATTTCCACTCAGTGTGGGCTAGCTGGCAGGAATAGCAATAAGCTCAACAGGCAGATGCGGACTGATTTTTCAAGCGGGACATGTTTTCAGGAAACCACTGCACCGTTCACTAAATACACGAAGCAGAACCGAATGTAAACTTGCTTGCTTTAATAGGTGGATTGCAGTGCGCACTCCCAGAAACCTACCCTCGGCACAAATCTAAATTCAAGATATTATAGAAGATTTAAATGCCATCGTCATAATGCACATGAGCAGGTTTGCCAGGTCAATAATATCCCATTCCTTGAGAATCCAGGGGACATATGACTGAGGCAGCTTGTGAACCAAGACGGTGAGTGCCTTTCCCCAAAAATTTCAGGAGAGGCACCTTGCCTGCCTGGTCAAATGTGGGCCCTCAGTGCTCCATGATGTCACAGAGGCATGGCACTCGCGCATTGGGAGGGAAGCACATAACAGTGCTCCTGCAGATGCCTCTGTACTGAGCTGCATCGCCTTGCCACCAGCTTGCAGTGGGTGGAGACAGTTTTAAATCCCAGGTGGACAAACCCAGTGGTGGTGGTGGGGACCTTGAGGGCCATTTCTCCAATTTGCTAAAACCTTGACAAGCTGCGTTTTATTTTTACTTTCCGATTTGCTTATGGAGACTAACATGGAAACTTAATTAAACAAGGAAAGCTTGGACCTTCACGTTTACCTTCATTCCAAGAAATAACATAGAGATCAAAGACTTATTTGTTTAATTATAATGGTTAAGGCAGAGAATGGGCATTTTACACAAAAACAAAAGTGCTAGACTCTCATTTTAGAATTAAATTAACACTTGAAAAAAAGAAAACACACAACCGGCCAAAAAGGATGACACCCTATGTGCTGCTGTATAAGCAACAGAGACACTGAGGTCTGTAGTGGAAATTCTTTATTTTCTTTCTTTATTTGGGGTGGTGGTGGTGGTGGTGGTTATCTTCTGCCCCCCCAAATGTCTTCTGTCCCCCAAAATGGGTCCCCTCCACTATATCTCCCCCCCATTACAATTTATGCTCCTCCAGCACTACTTGACTTGAGACTTGTTCCCTTGTCTGGAGACCTCAAGAAGCACAACAGTTCCCTCTTCAAGCTTCAACCCTGAGACTGACTAATCTTCTGCATGAGAGTGAAGTTTTACGTTATGTTATGAATATGTGGGGGTATTGCTAAGGTGGCCCGATGTTTCCGGATCTTTCTTTATCATTTGCACTAAACAGACATATTATGTGATCTGTCCTACCCATGCCATCTGCTGTTTCTTGAGGCTTCTCAGAAATGGATCGGAGGTGGGGGAAGGGTTTGTGAACACAAGTCTCAGTACTACACTTTAGATCAAAGATCTTTTCTCGTTAGGGACTGGACAAGCTGTTACAGCATGTAAGACAATAAGCAAAAAGCAAAAAAAAAAAGGTATTTAATTCCAAATCATTTGACACTGATGAGCAGAAGATGGTTATTATGAATGAATTTCATTGCAGAAGCATGGGGATTCTGTTCCTGTCCCCAAGCATGTATTTATTTTTAACCTGATGAGAAGTTAATGGAAGGTAAGAAATGGAGTTATTGTGTGGAGAATTTGAAAAAGATGAAAAGATGAAAAGAATTAAATGAAGTGCATAAAAGGAATAAAATTTTAATCTTAGAACTGCAAAGCTGGAAGGGACCCTATGGATCATCAAGTCCAGCCCTTTTCAAAGAGACAAAGTGGGGAGTCAAACTTGCAACTTCTGGCTCAGCGGCCAGGGGCCTAAACCACTGACCTATCCAGCAATTAAGGAATTTGTGTCTTATTTTCCTTCTACCATTGACTGGGGGCCACCTGCCAACTGTCACCTTTTAAAAGAATCAGAACCAAAAAACCCCACACCTTTTAACAGGCTATTTGTTCTACGATTCTATCAGCCACACAAATGTTAGAAATTCAGCAATTTTATTTGATTTCAACATCAGTGAAGGAGATAAAGAAAGTCTACATGTTTAATTTTTCAGGTATCAAACTAATGTTATAAGTATAGACTCTAAGCCAAGGAAAAATAGTGAGGGTACTGAGAACTTCACATTTTCCATTAGTAAATAAATAAACAGAGTAAAGCTTCAGCAGTAGGAAAAGATTTGGGATGGGTGTCAATCATATGATTTGCTGTGAGAAGAGCCTTTCAAAGCAACTCCAGTGACCTCTTACTGCCACCCAAAATGCAACACAACTTCAAGGGGATTATCCAGGCAAGGGTTCAGCAGCTGAAGCTTCAAGGTTAAATCCAGGGATTGCTTCCTCGCTTGTCAATATAGAGGGCAAAAAAGAAATGTGGAAAAGGTTATCTCTCTTATGAGACAACCAAGACATAGGTCACTTCAGAGACTGGGATCTGAGATGCTGATGCACTAACTCAGCTACTTCTCGAAGAAGATGCCAGGGAAAATTAGTAAGGACCATTCCTTGAACTCCCTTTGCCTCTCTGCCATTTTCTCCCAGCTGCACTCCACACAATGTTTTCTTAATTTCAAGCCTTGCTTTACATAAATCTGAGAGATACATTGCCACAGATCAGTTCTCCAACAGCAGCTTGAAAAACATGAATGCTGTTTAATTTACTACAAACATGAGGAACAGGATTTTTTTAAAAATACTTTTTGAAATCGGAGGCGTCATTAACCAGGACTCATCATTTCTAGCCCAGAGTCATTTACTGGATTCACATACAGTGTAATGACCTACTTTCAACCAGCGTTGCCAGCTTGGTTTCCATTACTTTCAAATATATTGACAATCTGGCAAGTGCATTTTTGGCTGTACTTGCCCTGTACTTATTTCATACAATGGAAAGTCTATTAGAAGGATATTAGAGCTTTAATTATAATAGAGGCACTCTTTCATTTTGCTACACACTAGTAACTCCCAATAACACTAATGGAAATTATCCAGCGTCAACAAAAGGAGAATGTGCCTTAGATGCTAGCAGTCATTTAAGTATCAGACATATCAAAGAAATGAAGTTTCTGGGAAGTAATTGAATAAAAAGGTTATGATTGAAAATTCAGAAAGCAAAAGATATTGACTGGTTTGCTCCATAATGTTTATATACGCACACACATTTTCCAAAAGTAGTTGCTTTAGTGTTTTATTTCCTTTGACTTAAAAAAATTTAAATGTCTTTATGGTAATTAAAAGTGGCCAGTTATAATTGAATATGCTTAGTAAAGTCTGTGCAAATTCAGGTTAAAATCAAATATAGAAGGTAGAGATTAACGCATACACAATTTTGAATACTCTGTGGATTTTTCAGGGAACACCTTTTGGTTTGACTTTAGTTTGACAGGGGCTTCCAACCACCACCACCTTATGAGGATATTTTGTGTTGCTGGCCCTTGTAGTTTTGCACAATTAAGGTCCAATGTCAGGATGATTAAAGGGGATGGATCTTTCCCCCCCCCCCCGGATGAATAAGAAAAAGACTTCAGATAAAACTGGTCTGCCATATGAATGAAGTCATTTACACTTACAGTGGGGATTTGGTGATCCCGTTCCTTCATGCTCAGACTCTAGATTTAGGTCTGGTCTACAACTATGGCAGCGAAGGCTGGGCAGGGATTCTAGAGTCCTGAGATGGCAAGGATGAGAGGCGGCATGCCTCTCAACAACAGCAGCTGGGAGATAAAAGTGGAGGAGGAGTGCTGTATATGGGCTTCCCCCAGACCTCTCTGCTTGACAAGGTCAGGCTTTTGGTCTGATCCCCCAGGGATTCTGCTTGTGACACCACATTCCTACAAAAAGACATACATTTCTATCTGCAATCCATTTTAATCTTCCATTTAAAAAAATTCCATTCAAGTAGAGAACCAACACAGAAGAGAGTAAGGTTATAAATTGTGAAGGTGATCGAGAGAGTGTGCCGTCCTCCGTTAAAAAGGAAGATGTAGAGGAAGGCGGATGTGTGGAAGGGGTGCTGATAGAACTGGACCAAACGGAGGTGGTGTCTGAGAGGGCTGAGGAGGTGTGTCTTGTGGAAGAAGGAGGGGAGGAGGTGGATCTAATTATGTGGGAGGAGATAAAAGAAGGAGGAGGCGCGCGGGACTTTAGAACTTGGACAGACTTAAACGTGAACAGACCAAGACACCGAGGGGTCCAGACTGAGCCCATTCTCGACCCAAGTCAAGCGTCTGGAGCAACATCGGGGTTCCCTAATCTGATGACAGGAGGGGGACTACTGCCGGATCCACCCTTCCTGGGAGCCAAAGGCAGAGGTATTGAGCCCCTGGAATGGAAGGTTTCAGTTTTCCCCCTGAACTATCCTGGGGGAGGGAGACGTGTGATCCGGCCCGGGCCAGAATATCAGAAGAAACCTTTAGAGGGAGATTGGGCCCGCCACCCTTGCTGCGGCACGGTGTGTGCACTGAGGAGCGCGCCTTTGCGTCAGATGACAGACAGGGAGAAGTTTGGGCCAGCTCCCTTCTAGGCGAACAAACCGCGGTTCCTACTGTTCGTCCTAAGAAGTACCATTTGTTGAATGATCGGTTGTTGCAAGATCCGTTTGATCCTTTAGAGTTGGAAGCTGTTTACAATAAAGTGTTTAATAATGAACCCCGTGATGAGCCTCCGTGTCTGTTTCCCGCCTTCACCACAAGTGCCCCCCCCGCTGGAGAAGGACCTTCTTACACTGGCGCCCAACGTGGGGCGGGGGCGGTACCGAAGGCGGGAAAGGAAGAATGGCTGGGACTAAAAGAGACTATGGACCGGCAGGCGAAGTTAATAGAATATCTGGTTGAACAACAAACGCTGATCGCGAGACAGATAAGACGGCAAGGGCCAGAGGAAGAGAGAACGGAGAGACCGGCGGCAGCAGTAAGGGGGGGCTTGATAGCAGGGCCTGCCCCCATTCGTATGCAAAAGATGACAAGCTCTGATGATCCTGAGGCCTATTTGCATACCTTTGAGAGAGTGGCTGTAGCAGCTGGGTGGCCGAGAGAACAATGGACCCTTATTTTGATTCCATGCCTTACAGGGCTGTTGCAGGAAGTGGTGGATACTTTGAGCACACAAGAGGCCTCCCAATATGAGTCAGTAAAGAGGGCTATACTTCGAACATTGAATTTGACTGAAGAAACGTATAGGAAAAGACTGAGAGATCTAAAATGGAAGCCGGGTTCCCACCCCCGCACAGTGGCGCAACGGATGAGGGCAAACGCGTTGAGATGGTTAAAACCTAATGGAGAAGACAGCGAGCGGGTAGTGGATTTGATTGTTATGGAGCAGCTAGTACAGACGTTAGGAGCTGGCGCGAAAAACTGGATTCAACGAAACAACCCGAAGACGCTGGAGAAAGCAATTTCCTTATTGGAGGATTATAGTATGACGGAGGAGGCTGCGAAAGAAGGCAACACCCCCTGGGCGGAGAAAGGCAAACCACGCGGTGGAGAGGCTTCGCTTTCGTTTTCTAATTCAAGCACGCGGTCAGCAGTAGAGCCAAGCGGAACGCAGAAATTCAAAGGGAAGATGTTCGAACCCTTTGGATCTAAACCTGTGCGCCCGGTAACTGTGGATCAGCGGATTTATGCTCCTGGGACGGGATGGAGAGAGGGCAAGGACGGGCGCCCTATTTACACTCCCGGAGCAGGGGTACGCGAGAACAAAGAGGGGCGCCCTGTCTGCTTCGCCTGTGGGGTCCCTGGCCACGTGAGGAGGAATTGCCCGGGGGCCGACTGTTCGTGGGTGGGGCTGTATGACAAACCTTCCCCCCCTAAAGTGGATTCATCGGAGAGGTGGGAGGAAGAAGCCTGGGTGAATGGAGAAAAGAAAAAGGCTCTGATAGACACAGGATGTGCCAAGACGTTAGTACGGGACCTTTTGGGACAGAAAAAAGAAGAGGGATTGACTGTTCGCTGCATACATGGGGATGTAAAGAAATATCAGACATTATGGGCCACTGTGAGGGTAGGGGCAGAAGAACGAAGGATGAATATAGGTGTGGTGCCGGGGTTATCGAGGGAAATGCTGCTGGGAAGAGATTGGGTCAGATCTAGAGATGTGGGGAAGATCAAGGAGGGATTGCAGGGAGAAATGTTGAAAGCTGAAGACCAGTCCGATTTTTTGCAGCGCGCCTCGCGGGAACAGATGCGATTGATGCAGCAGGACGATGCATCGCTTCAAGAACCATTGCTAGCGGCTCAACCGGTGGGAACTGTGGTGAAGGGGCAAACGGGATGGGAGTTGGATAGGGGATTGTTGTATAGGGTGGAGGGAGACGGGGGGAAGAAGCTAGTGGTACCCCTGAAATGGCGAAGTAAGGTAATGGAACTGGCCCATGACGTACCCCTAGCTGGGCATTTGGCAGAGGAAAAAATGAAAGCACGAATTAGGCAAAGGTTTTGGTGGCCAGAGATGGAAAAGGAAGTTAGAGAGTATTGTGTCACCTGTCCACAATGTCAAAAAACGCAAAAGCGCCCAGCAAAGGGTGCTGAATTAATGCCAATGCCCCTCATGGATCACCCTTTTCAAAGAATTGGCCTTGACATAGTAGGACCTCTGGTTAAATCAGCAGGAGGTCATACCCACATTTTAGTGTTGGTGGATTATGCCACCCGATACCCGGAGGCAATCCCCTTAAGGTCCACCACGGCTAAGGTAATTGCACGAGAGTTAATGCAGGTATTTACAAGACTAGGCTTCCCTAAAGAAGTCATAACAGATCAAGGGACCAACTTTATGAGTATTACACTGAAAGAGATGTGGCGCTTACTTGAAGTCAAACCTATTCACACCGCGGTCTATCATCCACAAACCAATGGCTTAGTGGAGCGTTTTAATAAAACACTAAAAGGCATGTTAAGGAAACTGGTTATGGAAAAACCTAGAAGGTGGCATGTATTAGTGGCACCCTTAATGTTCGCCATTAGGGAGGTACCACAAGCATCTACGGGCTTCTCTCCCTTCGAGTTAATGTACGGATGGAATCCCAGAGGCATACTGGATTTGGTGAGGGAAAAATGGGAAGAGGGCCAAGATGATGCTCAGATCACGGTACAGCATGTGATGGAAATGAGGGACCATTTGAGGACTGTTCTAAGTATTGCCAAAGATCATTTGGGAAATGCCCAAGAGGGACAAAAAAGAAGGTATGACCAAAGGGTAAAAGTTAGAGAATTCCACCCAGGCCAAAAAGTCTTGTTATTGATGCATTCCGAACAAGCTAAACTATTTGCCACGTGGCAAGGTCCCTACGAAGTGGTTAGGAAGGTAGGAGCGGTAGATTATGAAATATACATGCCGGATAAGACCAAAAAGAATGGGATTTTTCACGTCAATTTGTTGAAGGAATGGAAGGAAAGAGAAGCCCTGTGGGGGGAAGTAGGAGAGGAATTTGGTCCCGAAGTAAGTATGTGCCTAAGTAAAGACCTAAGGTTAGAGGTTGATGAAATTTTGGAAGAGGCCCAACAACTAGATGTGAGGAGGTTGGAAAAGGAATTCGAAACGGTATTTTCAGGCATACCAGGAGAGACAAATCTCATTCAGCATGAAATTCATACACCCCCGGGGATGGTTGCTAGAATGGGGGATAGGACCTGGCCCTATCATTTGAGAGATACTATCAATGCTGAGGTAGCAGAGATGGAAAAATTAGGCATCATAGAACCATCCCGCAGCCCTTGGCGAAGCTACCCAGTACTAGTTCCTAAGCCAGATGGGCAAGTTAGGGTATGTATTGATTTCAGGCGCCTTAACGAAATTTCTAAATTTGATGCCTACCCAATGCCAAAAGTGGATGACCTCTTGGAGAGGCTGGGGGGGGCCGTCTACCTGACCTCGCTGGACCTCACTAAAGGTTACTGGCAAATTCCAGTAAGGAAGGAAGACCAGGAGAAAACCGCCTTTGTCACCCCCAAGGGGCTGTTCCATTTTAAAAAAATGCCCTTTGGGCTACATGGAGCAGCCGCGACTTTCCAGAGGCTTATGGACCGTGTGTTGGAACCGGTAAAGGATTTCGCGGGTGCCTACATTGACGATATTTTGATATACAGCAAAACTTGGGAGGAACACATTGACCACCTTAGGAGAGTCTTGAGGGAAATCGAGAGAGCCGGGCTAAAAGTTAATCCTTCCAAGTGCAAAGTAGCCAGGAAGGGGGTCAAGTTTTTGGGGTTCCGAATAGAGGGAGGAAAGATTCAACCAGTGTCTGACAAAGTAGACAAAGTAGTGTCATGGACAGTTCCGCGGGATAAGAAAGAAGTCCAACAATTCCTAGGACTGGCTGGTTATTATAGGCAATTTGTGCCACACTTTGCAGAAGTAGCTGCCCCTCTCACCGACTTAACCCGCAAAAGGAAGAAGAGCCGAATAGATTGGGGTCCACCGGAACAGAAAGCCTTTGAGGAGTTAAAGGGGGTATTGTCATCTTTGCCTAGTCGTTTCGCTCCTGATTTTTCTATTCCCTTTATATTGCAAACGGATGCTTCGGACAGAGGCCTAGGTGCAGTACTATCTCAGAAGAAGGAAGAAGTAGAGTACCCCATAATGTATCTGAGTAAAAAGTTGAGCGACCGGGAGAGGAAGTATGCCACCATAGAAAAAGAGGCGCTGGCAGTAAAATGGGCCGTTCAGGCCTTAAGATACTACTTGTTAGGAGCTCCCTTCATTTTAGTGACGGATCATGCCCCTTTACAGTGGCTGAACCGAATGAAGGATACCAACCCTAGACTTACCAGGTGGTATCTAAGCTTACAACCCTATTCTTTTCAAGTGCAGTATAAAAAGGGGACAGCCCATTCTAATGCGGACTATTTCTCTCGACAGGACAGAGGGGAGCCCGAACTGGAGTCGAGGACGGCCCACTCGGAAGGGGGGGCGTGTGAAGGTGATCGAGAGAGTGTGCCGTCCTCCGTTAAAAAGGAAGATGTAGAGGAAGGCGGATGTGTGGAAGGGGTGCTGATAGAACTGGACCAAACGGAGGTGGTGTCTGAGAGGGCTGAGGAGGTGTGTCTTGTGGAAGAAGGAGGGGAGGAGGTGGATCTAATTATGTGGGAGGAGATAAAAGAAGGAGGAGGCGCGCGGGACTTTAGAACTTGGACAGACTTAAACGTGAACAGACCAAGACACCGAGGGGTCCAGACTGAGCCCATTCTCGACCCAAGTCAAGCGTCTGGAGCAACATCGGGGTTCCCTAATCTGATGACAGGAGGGGGACTACTGCCGGATCCACCCTTCCTGGGAGCCAAAGGCAGAGGTATTGAGCCCCTGGAATGGAAGGTTTCAGTTTTCCCCCTGAACTATCCTGGGGGAGGGAGACGTGTGATTCGGCCCGGGCCAGAATATCAGAAGAAACCTTTAGAGGGAGATTGGGCCCGCCACCCTTGCTGCGGCACGGTGTGTGCACTGAGGAGCGCGCCTTTGCGTCAGATGACAGACAGGGAGAAGTTTGGGCCAGCTCCCTTCTAGGCGAACAAACCGCGGTTCCTACTGTTCGTCCTAAGAAGTACCATTTGTTGAATGATCGGTTGTTGCAAGATCCGTTTGATCCTTTAGAGTTGGAAGCTGTTTACAATAAAGTGTTTAATAATGAACCCCGTGATGAGCCTCCGTGTCTGTTTCCCGCCTTCACCACAAGTGCCCCCCCCGCTGGAGAAGGACCTTCTTACATAAATACAATATATTACTCTTAATACAAATATTACTCTTAATAGGCTACCTTCTCCCATCCTCTGGGAATACTAAATCAGCATTCCTTTTGTGTTTTGAAATAGTACCAGTCAGGAATTTGCAGCCTTATTCCTCTGCAGTTGTACACCAGACCATATAATCCATTTGAATTTGGACAATGCTACATTATTCTGCTGAAAACAGGAATGGGAGAAGACAATGCTTTCTGTGCAGGTTGCTGACTCTTACGGTACCCTTCAGAAAGGTCACATTAGCAAAGGGCTTCCCCTAATCTATCAAAGACCTGTTGGACAACGGGTGCTGAGTTTTATTGGCTCACATATTGTACTGCTTGAAGCAAGAGGAATGTCCTGCAGTAGATATTGATAAATGATCTAGAGATTTTAAAAGCTTCTCTGATTTCTACTGTTGTTGAGAGCTCCCAAGACTTCCATTATGACCCTGCAGTGATGGGAGTGCTGGAAGAAAATATTTTTCTCAGACTTTCGACAGGAAACTGTCAGAAACTGATTCTTGCTTGCCTCGATTCAATATTCAAGTATGGATCAACCTAATTCTTGTTATATTCTGGTGATCTAGTAATAAGGCAGAAAGGATCCTTTCACTTTCCCATTCTGGTGGTTGTGTCTGTCAAGATAAAGTACATATCTGGGACTGACAGATTGTCTGCAACTTTCCAAACCTATCACACCAGCCTCTAGATTAAAGTGTGTCTCAGTCCAAAAGGCTAGCTCTATTGGACCAATGAAGCAAGAGAGAGATGTCCAACACTTGGTTGACTTTGCAAAGAGAAGACTTAAAAACTTTCTCTCCCACATCCATCCCCAGTACTCTGTGAAAGGGACCGTGGACCAAGAAGGATCTTTGCTTCCCAACATTCCTCCTGCCAGTCTAGAACCAGGGGAGCAATCAGGATCAGGCCACGTCCCCCAAACTACTTTTCTGAATTTCAGCACAAGTGTATTGCATATAATGATCACACACATACACTGGACAGAAGCAGAACAATATGCAGGAACAATGCCTACAGTGTGACAAATGAAAGTAGAATGCATTTCTATATATAATGCCTCTTGTGTGCTTGCTTGGAATGTGTAGAACAGACCTTTCCACACATGCGTACCATAGCAGATCAGTTTTATACTCTCCTCACCCCTACCCTTACGAACAAAACCCATGTGCAAAAAATAACAAGGTCCTACATGAGAGTAATTAGAATTGCCTCTGCTAAAAACTAAATGCACTAAAATCCTCATGCAATCAATGTGATCCAACACTCTCTAGATTGTATCCTGTTCCTGATCTCCAGTACATGCTGCAAGGTAGACCCATAACAGAAAAAAAATGTGGCCAGACTGACACAGCTTTGATATAAGTTTGATACAACTTTACATACTCAGTTTGTTCAAGCTGAAGCCTGTCAACATAACTGCTGAGAACATTACTCTTTGGATATACAGTACTGTAATTGCCAGCATGGCTACCCATGGATTTTGGGAGTTGTAGTCCAAAAACTTACACACACCCCCCCAATAATGCATAATGGGGTGTTGTAAAGGTACACAGGTTGGGGCTGCATCTACTGCTGCTATGTGTTCTGGCCACATCCCCCACATCATCAAATGCTTCTCAACTTCTGAACAGTTTGAGAAAAGACTTTATACATATAGGCCAAAATCCTGTTGCTTAGCATAGTAAGCATAAACCCACAGAATCAGTAGGGATTTAGTTAGTCAACTGTTCCATAACTTCCATTGATTCCAATGGGTCTACACTAACTGAGATGCATCCAAACCTAGTAAGTCACAGTTAGAGTAGACCAATTTTAATTAATGGAACTTACAAGGAGTTGACGCACTAAATTTCCACTGCTTCTGTATGCTTATTCTAGTGCAATTTACTATGCTAAGAATAATAATTTTGTCCATGGTGGTGGACCTCCATAGAGTTCTTCTTAACAAGGAGCGTTCCTGGCCCACCCACCACATGTATTCTTTCAATGGCTAAAATTCAGTAGTGACAAGAAAAGGTCAATTGAACCCCTGTGAAGCTGGTGAGTCAGCACCTATGTACATTCTAATTTAATGGCCCTACTCTAGTTGTGACTCATTACTGGATTTCAGCCAGTGTGTGGGTATATTTGTGTAGGTGAATGAATAACACAGGTTAGGCATCTACAGTTCTGGTGCTACAAGGATGAAACCAATATAAATAAATTCAACTACTAGGGCTGGTGTGCATGATCCAAGTTAGACAACTCTTTCACTCAACCATATTTCCCTTAGAACCCCCCCCCCAAAAAAAATTACTTTATGCATTCTGTGTTATTGGAATCAGCAAAAGAACTGTAATTTTTTTCGTAAGTTGGAAAATGCACAGAAAAGTGAAGCACGCTTACCTTTTTCACAGAAACGGCCAGTGAAATGTAGAGGGCAGTCACACTGAAATGAAGCCACACTGCCTGGAAGATTAATTTGCTGACATGTCCCTCCATTTTGGCACAAGTTCTCTGGGCAGGCTGATAATAATCCTGGGTGGGTCGGTGAGGATGAAGCTGCCTTGAATGCTTCAGACTCCCCTGAAAAAGTGCCCTTGATGGCTGCTGATGTTCCTTCAGATAGGGAAAACCTGTGGAACAAAATTTGTTTCATTTTAGGCATTTATATGAAGCAATCTTGTCACTGACAATGAAATCAATAAATCTCAGATTTGCAGGAAGTCTGCCACTCAGTACCAGTGGCTGGACAGATGACTGTTAATTTCAAGCTCAGCTGGCCACCTTACTAGAATCATGTGGCTAGCCGATGAGCAAAACAGGATTCTGCACTAGATGGACCTTGTTCAGCAGAGCTCTTGTATTTCCATGAATACATGGAATTGATTTGGTCACCCCAAGGAAATGGAACTTTCCTTTTAAACTGGCTAACACAATGTAAAAACATGCATCTTCTCTTATCACAGAAAATGCATATTATAGGCACTTTTAACTGATCCAGATGGCAGACAGCATTATATAGCCAGCCATTTGTGTGTACATAAACTCAATATGCACGTTTGGTGATTTTTCCTATGCCAGCACAAAAAGCCAACCACTATCTCCTTGCTTTCCCCAGCCACTGCCTCTAAGAAAAAGTGCACAGTATGGTGTGTAGAAATAGCATAGAGAGGAGTCCATCGATTATGCCTGCCATTATGGCATGGATGCCATATGAGCGTCCTTCACTGTCACATAAACCTTTGCTTCAGTTGTCACAATATACAGAATACCAAATATGCCATTTAGTCCTTTAAATATCTGTTTGACAGTCTGCTTCTCATTTTCTAGCCAAGCACACTTCTTTCTAATTGTCCAATTATAAGCTCTCTTTTCATGTCATAGGAAATCATGTCATATAAATAGTGAAATAGTTGAATTCTGCCAACTGCACACCATTGTACTGATGAAGAAGAGGTGAGAACACTGAGGATTTGAACGGTTTATCCTTGCCTTAATTTATATTTAAAAAAAAACAAATTAAGCCCATTCACTAATCTGACATTTTGCTTCTTAGCTGTCTAGTGTTTTATCTACACACATGACTCACTGATTTCCAAGCAACATTTGAAAGCAACGAGACAGACTTTTCAGTTAATTATTATTTTAAAATAAAGGAAACAAAATTGTGTACAAATTCAAGTCTTTGTGAACTTCAAGAAGAACCTTGGAGAGATCCTGAGACTTGAAGAGAGAGAGAGGACAGAAGAAGAAGAAAATCTGAAGAGAGCTAAAAAGAAGAAAGAGCAAATGAGACTGGATGGGGAAGAAGAGAAAAATGAAACACAAAGAAAAACAGTGTGAAGGAGAGAACAGCCACCATTCATAGAGTAGTAGCAGCAGCATTGCTAGCATGTAGAACAGAGACATCACCTTGCCAACAAAAGTCCGCATAGTCAAAGCTATGGTTTTTTCCTGTAGTGATGTATGGAAGTGAGAGCTGGACCATAAAGAAAGCAGACCGCCAAAGAATTGATGCCTTTGAACTGTGGTGCTGGAGGAGGCTCTTGAGAATACCCTGGACTGCAAGAAGAACAAACCTATCCCTTTTGAAGGAAATCAACCCTGAGTGCTCACTGGAAGGACAGATCCTGAAGCTGAGGCTCCAGTACTTTGGCCATCTCATGAGAAGAGAGGACTCCCTGGAAAAGACCCTGATGTTGGGAAAGTGTGACGGCAAGAGGAGAAGGGGACAACAGAGGATGAGATGGCTGGACAGTGTCTGCGAAGCAACCAACATGAATTTGACACAACTCCGGGAGGCAGTGGAAGATAGGAAGGCCTGGCGTGCTCTGGTCCATGGGGTCACGAAGAGTCAGACACGACTAAATGACTAAATGACGAGAACAGAGCCTGAGGCTTACACCTGCTTCCAGCATTTGTGCAGTCTGAGAGTTGTTAGAAAAACTCTGAATACACAACTCTGTTTAACTCTACTATTGGACTCCATACACCCCTATTGTGTTGCCCAAATACCTGCTTTAAACTGTGCACGTATTCGGCTTGTTGCTTTCGTCTTTTCCGCAGCCCCTCCCAAGAGCCATCTAAATCCTAGCTCTCATTCATAGGGCTACCCTTGAAAAGTGCCTGGAAGCTTTGCAGCTGGTGCAGGCCAGTACAGTATCTGGTGCATGGTTCAAGGTGATGATTTAAACTTCTAAACTTTTAAAGGGTGTGCAAGTTGCTGACTGCTAACTTTAAAATTGTATGTGTGGCACCAAGTGGTGTACAGTTCAAGGTACTTGTATTTAAAAGTAAACAAACAAACAAACATTAAATGGCTTGGAGCCTGCCTATGTGCCCACTACATTTCATTGTAAATCTGCCTAGATATTAACTTCCTCGGGAAATGCTCTCTTGAGAATACCACCACCTGTGGAGACACACTTGACTAGCTCTCTCACGTGGCTCCAGATTGAGAAAATAACTGCCCTCAGAGTTGCAGTCAGTTCCCACTCCTACTGTTTTTAGGTGGGGCATGAAGACTCATGTCTTCATAAGAGCCTTTAAAATGCTTTTACAGGTTCTTGTGAAATCACTTTTGTTATTGTGATTTTAATGGTTTTATTGAACCATCTGTTTTTGAGTTGCTTTTGATGATGTTTGAGTGCTCCTTCTTAGCAGAAAAGAGGAATACTGTATAATGGTTGTGTCTGTGTCTCCCTCTCTATGTATATACTGTATATGTATATAAGCAGAATCGTGCAAGTTACCATGACTAATTGTGGGGGGAGGGGAGGAAATCTTGCAGTCAGACACAGACGGATCAGGACGGAAAAGAGTCACATCCCTGTTAGAACACCTATTGAACTCCTTTCTTCTTTTTCTTTTTGTCTTTTCCTCTACGAATTCTTTCCTATTGCTTTCCTTCTATAATCCAAAATCCCTTCTCACTCCCCATTCAGTTCTTGTCATTTGCCATAGATTTTCAGTGTCTACTTTGACAATTCTTTCTGAAAGGCTTTATGAGGGAACATTTCACCTTAGAGTCCTAGTCCATCACTCTGTCCCTTACAGCACACTGGCAATCCAACCTTGGGTCCCCAGATGTTCTTGGACTACAGCTCCCAGAAATCCTGCCCAGCACAACTAGTGGTGAAGGTTTCTGGGAGTTTTAGTCCAAGAACACCTGGAGACCCAAGGTTGGGAACCACTGCGGTAAGGCCTGGGTAATGTGCCACAGCTAACTGCAGTGAACTCATGAGATGCTAGCGAACATCTCAATTGTCCAACTGAGCATGTGACCAGGCATGTGACCAAGAAATGCCCTGGCATCTTGCCCATTAGCCACAATTAGCCTTCAAAAGGTACCCAAAACTTATGGGAACACCAATGATTCCCATAAGTTTCCCCTTTCCACCCTGAATTTCTGGGACCAGAATTTCAGCTTTCCCCCCTGAATCCCTGGGACCACACTGGTTTGCTTGTACAGCAGCTCCAAGTCTTCTATCATCTTTGAAAATGCAAGGTACAAATGCAGTTCAACTATAAATGCCAGATTTCCAGTGTGTGCATTTTTAATACATGCGAAATGATCTATGCTTGATTACGAGGACATTATAACAAACACTAAGCAGGATAGCTAACAAGAAATACAATAGCTCTGAGCTGGCCTTATCGAAGCAAACACATGGAACACTTGCATAAAGCCAGATGTCTTCAGGAGATTCAGACCCTGAATAAAATTACACAGTTAAAAAGCTGTTTCACCATTTATTTGCATAATAGACAAGGGGAATTGCTTCCATTTTGTGATTTGAGGTTTGGTCACATACTTTGGAGAAAACCTGTTTGCTAATGCATCGGTGGTCATTTCACAAAACAATGAACCTCTATTAAGGACTTGAATGTAATGTGCTACACATGTTTATATGGCTGTTTGTCTCCCCAAACACAACACAAATTATTTGCAGCTAAGTGCACATCAGATTGCTACCTCAAAAGATCAAAAGACAATAGCAGCGTTGATCTTTAAACATTTTTGTCTTAAAATTTTGTGTTCTGGCTTTCTGAACGATATTCAAAGTGATCCATATTAAAAGAAATAATAATGTTATTCGCGAAGGCTTTCACGGCTGGGATCTAATGGTTGTTCTGGGTTTTTCGGTAGAGCACAGGTTGTTGCCCTCTGAAGATGCCGGCCACAGAGACTGGCAAAACGTTAGGAAGAACAACCTTCGGAACACGACAAAGAGCCCGAAAAACCCATAATAACCAATAATGTTATTTTTTTTGGAAAATTATATGTTTGTGCTAGATGCTCCTTTTTTAAAAGGGTATTCTCTTTGCATCACTTGTTATTTTTAAAAAAAGTAGCATGTAAACATGTTCTGTTTCGCTGTTCTTAAGTCTTGAGTATATATATGTAAGCCGCCTAGAGTGTTCGTAATGAACAGATAGGCGGGGTATAAATGGAATAAATATAAATAAATAAATAAGTAAGTAAGTAAGTAAGTAAGTAAGTAAGTAAGTAAGTAAGTAAGTAAATAAATAAATAAATAAATAAATAAATAAATAAATAAATAAATAAATAAATTAAAGTTCCCAAAATCAGTGTTTTAAAACAAAGTGGTGGGCTTTAGGCCCTATGGCCAAATATGGCCCTCCGAGTGCCCCCTCCCCAAGGGCACCACTGTTGGATAGTTTTCACACCCTTGTACTCGCTTGAAAGTAGAAATGCTCCTCCTAAGGTTGGCATGCTGGCAGTAAAAGTGATAAGTGTTGTTATTTCTGGTTCCAACCTTTTCTGGTCCAGCAGGGCCTTTGGGCCAACTGGAATGCATCCCCAGCCTTTAAAAAAAATCATCTGAAATAGTATTTCGCTCTCAGGCCCAAAGATGTTCTTCATGCTTGTTTCAGCCATCTATGTGAGTGAGATACCCGATGTGGTGTAGTGGGTAGAGTAACAGACTAGGACTCAGGAGGCCTGGGTTCAAATCCCCACTCAGTCATGGAAGCTCACTAGGAGTATAGAGCTGGTAAAATCAGTCCTTAAGATATCTCAGTTATCTTGAAAACACTATTAAGGTCACTGTATGTTGGATCTTACTTGATGGCAAACAACAACAACAAATACAACAGAACTACGGTATTTGTGGGGGATTGTTTCCAAGCCCCCCAGCAGATGCTGAAAATTGCAGCTATGCAAGCCCTATATATATAAAGCATAGTGTCTTGTTTCTCTGGTTCCCCTTTTTTAATTTAATATTTCATTTATTATTTTCAAGCAGCACAGCAGATTACTGAAACCATGGGTGCTGATCCCACAGATATGATGATCTCTCTGCATGTAATACGGTACGTATTATATATTATACTACTTATTCATAGTACTTGGAATGAATTCTGAACTTGCAGATGTTAGGTCCATTAAAGTGCTGGCATAAGCATTTCTACAATGAAGGGTTCACCAAAAGAAGACACACACACACACACACACACACACACACACAAAATATACGTATATATTCATCATGGAAATTCTTGTGCCAGCTCTTTAGTCGATCAAACATTTGCAAGTGCATTCAGAATTCATTCCAACCGCTATGAATAAGTAATGCTCCTGATTCCAAACAGTTTAACTAAAACGCTTCTTTGAATAAAGACCTAGAAAACATTTAAAAGTCATTTAGTAATTGAGGGAATGGAAGCTTCAGCAATGCATAGTAGAATCGTATCTATCAAAGCTTCATTTGACTTTCAGCAAGGTTGCAAAATATTCAGTGAGTACTATACTACTGTTTTAGCCTCACATCTCCCCATAATTTTATTCTGGATTGTTTGCCATTCCCTTATAGCAAAATATTTAGCTGCCTTGGGGGCCAGCATCGCAGAAAGTGGATTTATATTTTAAAGAAACAAATGACTAAAACAAACAGGTGAAAAATGAAGGCTAGAATCCTGTGTACCTGATATTAGAGAGAAAACTACCTCAAACTCAGTGGAATTTACTTCCCAGTATATCAAGATATGTCACGGGTAAACATGAGCTGTAGCTTGGCCATGAAAATGTTTTTATTCCGGTCATCACATGCTTAGGAGTTTAATGCAACTGCTGTGCTAGAACATTACAAGAGGGAAGATACATTGTAAAGTTGAGATCATATCTTTATTGACCATTATAATGCAAAATAACATTTCCAAACTACTGATTTAAATCTGTTCTGAAACACCTCACCTGGGACTGTGTCATTGGAACCATCATCCATCAGAATGGGCATTTTAGTCCTGCAGGTTTAGTTTTTGTTCACAAAAAAACTGGAGCTACAAGCATTTTACAATAGCATTTTTATGACATTGTCACTTTATGCTGTAAATGTCTCTCAGTTTTACCCACATGCTTTGTAAAGGATTGTTTGCGGCTGGGACATAGGTTTCTCCCAACAAATGTGCTGTTTTTGCTAGTGGAGTTCTTTGCTAGTGTAACGGCCTCCCTCTACCTCACAAAGGGGGGTCGCTACGTCACTCCAAATCACTCTTCTTTTCCACTGCCACCAACCATTCCCTCAAATAAGTAGCTTCAGGCCAAAATATGATTTCAAAATAAAAACTCAGGTTTATTGGGTACAATGGTAAATCACTTATAATTAAATAATAATTCACTCACTATAACCAAGGCTCTAGCATACACAGACTCTCACTATATAACACAGATCTCCTAACTCTATCCAAGCCCTCTCAGTCCCTATCAAAGCCCTATCTGGCCCTATCTAAACTCTCTCACACACATTCACTCACATTTATACCACAGCTCCACCCCTTATGTCCTACCCTCTGTCACACCATTGGTAGATGACTCACAGTTTAGCAGTGACGGACAGGTGAGGTCATAGCTGTATGTAACAAGCATTTTACAATAGCATTTTTATGACATTGTCATTTTATGCTGTAAATGTCTCTCAGTTTTACCCACATGCTTTGTAAAGGATTGTTTGCGGCTGGGACATAGGTTTCTCCCAACAAATGTGTTGTTTTTGCTAGTGGAGTTCTTTTTTGTCCCACCCATTGTAATGTATTAGGCCAAAAAATATCCAACTTTATTTTGTTAAACAAATGATATACCTTGTTGTCAAAAAGACTGGCTTTGTTCGGCAGCAGGATGCAAATTTAAATTAAACCTGTACATCTAACTCCCACCTTAACCCTATCTTTACCCCAACCCCTGGCATGTGGATGTTCCAAATGACCAAGAATATAAAGAGCTGGCCCTTGGATAACCCCGTCCCTCCTGCAGTCACTCTACAACTGTCTATCCATTCCAGTCCACAGACAAACCTCATTACATCAAGACAAGAGTCATAGCTTAACAGGGAAATGCATGCTTTGCATGTAGAATGTCCCAGGTTGAACCTCAATGTCTCCAAGAACAGACAGGAAACAGGTCTTCCTGAAACCACAAAGATCAGTTGTTAGTGTTACCAATGCCAGGCTAGAAGGACTGTATTTAAGTAGCATTATGGGTAGCATCAAATAACCTACAATTAGGCCCTTGGAAAATTAAAACTCAATATAAAATAAAGCTGATTACTCTGTATGTCAACGAGAACACAATTCCTTTCCTTAGAAAAAGTGGCATCCAAGAGCAGTACCCAAAGGAAAAGCAGATGTTAGCATGCCACAGAACTTCTCCAGGAATCAGGTACAGAATGAAAAAGGCCATTTTATATCACATTTGTAATCACATGAACAGATGCTTGAAATCTGTGTTTGTAGCTGGTGGAAATTTGGCTTCTGTAACCAGCATAAAATTTATGTAAGAAAATCTGGCACTTAGTCCTACAGCTATTGAGAGGAAAATTAGTGCACACTAAAGAATTCTTTGTTCAGGTAGCTAGATTATAGCAGGTTCATCAATCATGGCTAATCTACTGACATAACTAGCACTGCTGATCAGTCTGTAACAATATCGTATTCTCACACCTTCAGGTTCATCCTGTTAGCAACAACAGAATGCTCTTTTGTGCACTTCCATAGAGATGAAGGGCAGGTATCTTTCAAGTCCTCCGAACTGCCAAATGTGTGCATCGCTCGTCATCTAAGGCACTGGTTCTTAACCTTGGGTTACTCAGGAGTTTGGGACTGCAACACCCAGAAGCCTTCACCACCAGCTGTGCTGACTGGGGTTTCTGGGAGTTGCAGTTCAAAAGCATCTGAGTAACAAAGGTTAAGAACCACTGATCTAAGGCAGTGGTTTCCAACCTTGGGTTCACGAAAGTTCTTGGACTACAGTTCCCAGAAATCCTGGTCAGCACAGCTAGTGGTGAAGGCTTCTGGGAGTTTTAACCCAAGAACACCTGGGGGCCCGAGGTTGGGAACCACTGATCTCTAGATAGAAGTGTCAGAAGTTTGTTGCCTAAATCTCTCTAGATATCACAAAACTTCCTTAAATACAAAGATTTAAAGAAACCAGGAGAACATCTTGGAAGGAGGATGGGTCACATCTGCAATTCAGGAATTTTTGAAACAGTTCCCATGGGTGTCCCAGGTACTGTAAGCATACAGTGCTCCACATCTGACAGTTTTGTGCCCTCATATACTCCATGGTGTACTACCTATTCTATATTGTACACCACCAATCTAGGGAAATCAGAGCTGTTCCTCTATCCATGCACAATGAGGAAGCTGGAAAAGATGATAGATTCCTGAAGTGTATCACACTAACATGTAGGTAGGAGACTGTCTTTGTCAGTGTTATCCAAAATAAACTCTGTATGGAGAGAACTAACATAAAGGACTGAAAGGTTTGGCACCGGCTGGCGAATCGATGGCCCTGTGGATGTTGTTGAACTGCAACACCCATCAGCAAGTCTTAGCGTAACCCCAGGATCTGCAATCCAACTAAATTTAGAAGGCTATGCATTCCCTACTCTTTGTTTACAAAAAGTTATCTCTCAAACTTGTCCTTTTACTACATGCTGACAGTTCTTATGGAAGACAATATTAGAAAGTTGCCTCCTAGAACTGTATTCTGAGATGCCCAGTTCCTATTGTAAGGCTATAACCTCAACCTTCATAAAGTATACAATTCCCTAGAATGATGCAGGCCAGCTTTCTCTATGGACAAATTATGCTTAGTCTGATCTTGGGCTGCTTAATTTTAGCCTGTTCTTGGGCTGCTTAACCTTGGAGGGCTGAAAGGAGTGGTAGAATATACCAGATGGGTGGGATATAAATTAAACAAACAAACAAACAGGTTAGTAATGGCCATAAACTGACCTCCTGCTACACACTAAGGATCCTGCTCCCTCTTATGGCTGTACTACCATATTTTCAAGTACCCAGCAGATGACACCTCCCCTTCACCCAGCTTTTCTCTTTGCTATCAAGGGAGCAAAGGGCTGGGCTGAGTTCTGATACTGTTATTTGTTTCAGAAATGCATATGCATATAAAACATATCAGAGGGACACTTTGTTCTGGGAAGTCCAACATCTGGAAATTCCACTTCTGCTGGGTCATGTGTGTTATGTGCTGTCTTGTCACCTACGTAGGGTTTTCACGTTGTGTGAGATATTTAAGGAAAGGCTTTATCATTGTCACCCATGCATTGAGCTTTGGAGGCCAAGAGAGATTCTAATCCAAGTTTGATTAGTACTAGTCCATTACTCTGTCCACTATGATATACTGTATATCCAATGGGACATACTGCACATGGTTTTAATTTAAATTGCAAGTCTTCACAATGGTGATTTTAAGAAGGAGTGGGAAACATGCAGCCCTCCTGGGATTATTGTTAGGGGCCAGCTCCCATGGTCTTTTACCCTGGATTATTCTAGTTAGGGTTGATGGGCATGAGAGTCCAGCAACATCTGGATAGAAATGTATTTCTTTCCCCTGCTGCATGGTATGTACTTACAGGACAATAGATGATAAGACACAACAGGGAAATGGTATGAAGCAGTAGTTTCAATGTGAGACCGATGTTCATGTCCCTGCTTATGGCCACCCCTAAAGAACACTGGTGGTCCTTAAAATGGTATATCTGTCTCTCAGGTTTTAATCACATAAAGGAATTGTGTGACAATAAAATGGGAAGAAGCCCTGTGTCTGCAGTAAAGTGTGGGGAGCTATAGCAATGATAGTGACAACAATAAAAATTTCTGAAAGAGCTTTGCTGGTATTTAGGCAAATTAGACCAGCTTGATGTTGAGATAAGCCATACTGATTCCACTCAGCATTTTTCACCTTTGTAATTTGAGAAATGATCTGATACTTATTATGCAGAAATGTTGATCCAACTCTTAAAAATTGAACAGGCAGTTCTTCCTGTTCGTGTTTGCAATTAATACTTGAACTGATGAGCACTCACAATTTCTGTGCTCCTCTGAGTTTTGAACCACCAATCATATATGGTAAACATCATTAGGCATTTTAGAAGGTTTGCAACTTTTACCTTTTTTTTTTTTTAAATAAAAAATCTGCCTTAGGCTGCAGTCCTAGGCACATGTAACCTGGCAGTAAGCCCCACTGACTTCAGAGCACGCTGACATTTCACATTTGTAACTTCTGCTTCACACTGAAAGTTTCGAGGCAATTTTAATTAAAGCTTATGGTGGGGAAAAAGCCTTCTTTTATGGCCATTTGTGCCTGATAACTCTGCCTATCCAGAGAGAGTAATAATTGTCAGAATCCTTCATTCAGCTAATGAGCCATATAAGTGTGGCCCCCATAGGGCAAGTATAGCTTGGTTTGTAATTCTCTCTGTCCTCTCTTGCTATAGGACAAAAACTGTTCCAAATACTTTTTTTTTGCACTGGAGCAGTGCTTTACAATCCATTTGCTCCAAGCACCTCCTGTTAGTACTCTTATTATTGCCCACTTACATGTTCCTTTATCCTTAATCTCAACCAACAATAAAGGAGCACAGGGAGAACAAAAGGATGAGATTTGGGGAAAAGTTGCACCTTTTGAATACAATTGTGGCCACTTGTGGTTGAAAATGATTTTACAAACCTAAGATAAGGGCATGCTAGTGAGTTGCACAATTAATGAAAAACGTTGGGCTCTGCCCTTCGAAGGAAGCAGTAGGATTGAATATGTTTATATAATCAGCACCATGGAAGTTCATTACATCCATCTGTACTTCATTTACTTTGTTCCTATCCCACAACCATGTGCTCTGCTTATATAAACCAGAGGCCACAGTACTTACTGTCTTCCACACTGTATTCTGTAACACTAAGAGTATATCAGTCTAGTTGGAAGGTTAGTATATGACAGAGTGGGTAAATGATAGTCTAGGGATCCTCAAGAGGGCTTTCTCCATTTCCTCCTCTCCATGCAAACACACAAGCATCTTCAGTGTAAGACTCTCACACCTCCAACATTCTTTAGAAGTGATGTCTATGATTTCATTTTCACTAGATAAAATGTAAGGCCCTCTCTTTAAGAAGGAATAAGCAAGAAAGGGGAGGCGACATAAAGCAATATAGGCATACAATCTGGGATGAACAAGCAGTGTCCAAGGAAATGAAATAGTAGATAAAAGGAGAATTCTGAGGTGGAGCTACAATAATGTCACAGCACTTCACTTTTTTTCCACCTCAGTAGGGAAACTGAACAGCTGTACAAGCCGTTTCTGGAACGTTACTGCAACAATGATGCACATTTATATATTACATCTTCACCCACTTTCCTTTTTTTCTTTTTGGTTGACAATATTCTACTAAAATAAAAAAAATGTAAATTAATATTGCTAACATACATTTATTTATTTAAAATATTTTTACCCCACCTTTCTCCTTAAAAGGACCCAAAATTCTATTACACACCTGAAATCCTGTTACACTGTTATGCAAAGGCATAACTTCTGGAGATGAACTGCCATTAAGTTAAATCTCTGTAGGTGCAACTCAAGTGTGCAACAGATAATGTCTACAGAGATTTCTCCATTTACAGCAATTCACCTCTAGAAGTTACACCATTTGCATAACAGTGCAACAGGATTTTGGCCACTGAGTAACAAATAGAACATTCTTAACACCCAGCAAATATAGCAGCAAGGTGGAATCGCTGATATGCCAAATTTCTGATGGGAAGAGGAAAAGCATAACTTGTTTCTGAAATAATGTACTACAGCTGCTTAGCCAGGCCACACAGAAGAAAGAATTGCCAATAGCCTAGGATTTTGTCAATAAAAGCACTCAGTGATTTTCAGTATATTTTAAAGTGCTTACTAGTTCATTCATTGCCGCATCGAACTAATATTCCACCCACAATGGGTATTTTATACATTGTACTTTCTAATACAGTTGGAAATGTTTGACTGTCAGTTGACATGGAAATGTTGTCTCACAAGTGCAGACTGAAACAGATCTATATCTAGTGGCTAAAGAATATTTAACTATTTCACAACATGGTTTGCAGTCATAGTCAGCTGGTGAAAAAAGCAGACATGCAGCTGGAGACAGTTTTCTATCTGGGCAAGGAACTTTTTAGACTCTTTTACTGAACATTCTTTTTCCAGGGCTCAGCCCTGGCTTTCATTTTCAGTTGTTTGGATGTCCTGGAACATCAAAAGTTAGAAAGAGAATTATATAAATATGGTTCTAAGTAGAGGGAGAATACATTTCCATATTACATTGTCTGAAGAGGCTTCCACAGCAGAACACGTTATTTCCATGGCATCTTAATCTGAAAATTAATGTATCTCAGGTGAGAAGGTACTAAGATACTACTCTATCTCTGCAACTGTTATAACTCTTCCAGTCATTGCACTGGCCAGTCTTCTAGCTATCTACTGAACTGGACCCGTGTACAGGTAGAGTCGTAGAGTTGGAAAAGACCACTGAGGCCATCCTGTCCAACCCCCCGCCATGTGCGAACATCCATCAAAGTACTCCCAACAGATGGCCATCCAGCCTCTGCTTAAAAACCTCCAAAAAAGGAGACTCCACTACACTCTGAGGCAGCCTATTCCATTGCCAGACAGCTCTGTCAGGAAATTCTTCCTAGTGTTCAGATGGAATCTCTTTTTCTGTAGTTTGAAACCATTGCTCCGTGTCCTGGTCTCTGGAGCCCTGGAAAACAAACCTGCTCCCTCTTCAACATGACATCCTTTCAAATATTTAAACATGGCTATCATATCCCTTCTCAACCTTCTTTTTGTAAGGCTAAAGATCCCAACTCCCTAAGCCGCTCCTCGTAGGACATTTCTTCCAGACCTTTAACCATTTTAGTCGCCCTCCACTGGACACGTTCCAGGTTGTCAACATCCTTTTTGAACTGAGGATTCAAATACTCCAGGTGAGGTCTGACCAAAGCAGAATTGAATGATACTATCACTTCCCTTGATCTGGACACTATACTCCTACTGAGTATACAATCAAGAATTGCATTGGCTTTCTTGGCAGCCACATCTCACTGCTGACTCATGTTAAGCTTGTGGTTTACCAAGACTCCTAGATCACTTTCACAGGCACTGTTGTCTAGCCAGGTGTCTTCCATCCTATATCTGTGCAGTTCATTTTTTTCTGCCTAGGTGTAGGACCTTACATTTCTCCCTGTTGAAATTCATTTTGTTAATTTTGGCCCAAGACTCTAATCTGTCAAGGTCATTTTGAATTTCAATCCTGTCCTCTGGAGAATTAGTAACCCCTGCCAATTTAGTATCATCTGCAAATTTAATCAACCTACTCTTTATTCCTTCATCTAAGTCATTGATAAAGATGTTGAATAACACAGGACCCAGAACAGAGCCCTGGGGCACCCCACTAGTCACCTCTTTCCAGGATGAAGGGGAGCCATTTGTGATCACCCTTTGGGTTCGGTTAGTCAACCAATTCCAAATCCACCTGACAGTAGCACTATCCATCCCACATTCTACTAGCTTCTTTGCAAGAACATTGTGAAGAACTCTGTCGAAGGCCTTACTGAAATCAAGATATGTACATCCACAGTGTTCCCTTCATCCACCAGGCCTGTAACTCTAAAAAAATTGAGAGAAAGAGAGAGATCAAATCAGTCTGGCATGACTTGTTTATGAGAAACCCATGTTGACTTCTAGTAATGACAGCATTGCTTTCTAAGTAATTACAAACTGTCTGCTTAATAATCTTCTCTAGAATCTTTCCAGGAATTGATGGAATTCCTGGAAATTGATCAGATTGATGGGGCGATAATTATTTGGGTCTTCTTTTTTCCCTTTTTTGAAGATAAGGAGAACATTTGCCCTCCTCCAATCTGCGGAGACTTCCCTGTTCTCCAATAATTCTCAAATATTATTGACAATGGTTCTGAAATTACTTCTGCCAGTTCTTTTAATATCCTTGGATGTAATTCATCTGGCCCAGGAGACTTAAATTCATCCAAGGTAGCCAGGTAATCCTGTACAACTTCTCTACCTCTTCTGTGCTGCATTTCCCACACTACTGGAACTGCTCTTAGTCCCTCAGGTTGAGCACTATTTTACTTTTTGGAAAAAACTGAGGTAAAGAAGGTGTTGAGTAGTTCTGCTTTTTCCCTGTCCCCTATTAGTAGCTGGCTATCATCTCCACGCAGAGACTCTACCATTTCCTTCTTTTTCCTTTTACTGATGACATAACTTTTAAAAAATCCTTTTTTGTTATATGTGTGTGATGACACTTGGCTTCCCCTTCCCACTGTATAACAAATTTGAAGAGAGTATGGTCACTCCCAACTAAGGCTCCCACCACTTCAACCTCATTAACAAGGTCCTCCCTGTTGGTTAAGATCAGATCTAATATAGCCGTTCCCCTTGTTGCTCTTCCACCTTCTGGACCATGAAATTGTCTGCAAGGCCAGTAAGGAATTTGTTGGACCATGTGTTCTTGGCAGAGTTTAACAGCCAACATATATCGGCATAGTTGAAATCTCCCGTTACTACTGCATAGTATCTGCACAGGTAACAAAACCTATGGCTGAAATCCTGGTGCACGGCTCCATGTGTGCAATGGGAATGATAGCATCATCAAAGGTCAATTGCTGCCAATTAAAGATTTCCTTTGGTGATTTCAGGGTGCATGCAGTTTGTACATAAAGTGAAGTCATGTGCACCCCAAAACTGCCAAAGGAAGCCTTTAATCAGGGACAATTTTGCTGCTGTTGCTGCTATCATTTCTATTGTGCACACAATAGTATTTGCAACTATATTTGTCTTCCTGAAGTTGTTTGCATCATATTTAGCTGCATATTTAGGGCAATTCAGAACAGAATATTTCCACCATGTTTGGATGAAAATTAAAACGAAGCATTCTTGGACTGCATTAATCCGTCAGTGCAATTAAAAAAAAAAAAAACTCACCCGCTCCAATTTAGCTCCAACAATTTTACATTTTCCTGATCAGATTCGGAAAAGCAGGTTTAAACTTTTGACTGCAGAATAAAGATGATATTGAAATAAGTCCAGTGTTAATAATGCATTGAAATCTAATAGATCTATTTAGAGAGACACTTATTTTAAATTGCTTAATTCCTGTGGCCCATTTCAGATAGTTCCTTTTTAGGCAATCTGCCAGCTGATCAATTGGAACTGTCTTCAATGTCACTTGGCCTGGCTCCTCATTCTATATACTGTACTGCCACCCAAGGTGAGCTAAATTTGCCTGAAGCACTCCATGTCATTCCTTATTAATAAAAGCAAGGAATATTTTGAAGATGCAGGAAGGATGATGATTATATGGTATTATCTTGCACCCATTCTTACAAGGATTTTCTATCCTTTTGGCTATGTTTCATAATGCTCTTATAGATCACTCTTCTTCCCTCTGAGACAAATTAGAGACGAATATGCAACGTGTAGGCACAGAGCCAAATGGTTTGGGACATCATATGCTGCTGAAATCTTGCATAGGGTAGACTCAGAATAGGGTTTTCTACTACTTTTCTTTCTTTCTTGGGTATCTGAATCATTGAAGTTCATGTCCCCATCTTGAAACTGCTTGAAACTCTTGCCACTCAGGGACTGAACAGAATGAAAATGTGAGTTAAAGTTCCATCTTTTCCGGTATTATGAGGATGGGTTCCTCTTTCCTGTGAGGACTGCCTTCTGATTTGCAAAAAAAGATTTATGACCTAGATAGCAAAGAGGACATGATGGTGTATAATGAGAAGGCTTTCAAAATCTTCACTGATCATTGAAGCACTCCGTGAATGTTTATGACCTTAGGTGATGGGATGAGAGAAGAAGGGTGGGGTGAGATCAACACTTAGGAAGAGAAGGACTTTGACACTTTCACTGAAGTCACTCACAGCGTGGCAGAGATGAGCTATCAGTTTATAGTGTACTTCATGGATCTGGGATCGTAAGCAGCTACATTCCTTCACCCCCCTCCCCACTGCTTTCTGAAATGTAAGAGAGAGAAAAAGCAATGCAGCTGTGGTGGATCTTGGCCTTCTTCAAAATGTATGGCAAATGGTGGTTATATTTGGTGAACACAATAATATTGCAAATTCTGATGTTCCAGCTTATAAAGAGCTTTCTAACCTGCTTTTCTTGTGAGTTGTGTGAGGTTTGCATAGAAAGTTGTGTGTGCGTGGGGAAATCACATGCTCTGTCCATCTGTCATCCACACGTTACTGAAGATGAATGTGAGGAAGAGACAGAGAAATGATTCTCCAATTACACTGTATTAATTTTCCTTATTGGAAGTGGCCCATACATAGAGTATTTCAATTCCCTTGCAAAGGGTTTTAAACAGACTAATGATGTCCTTGATTGCAGGCTTTATGTTTCAACCACCCTCCATGAACCTGCAAAAAAGCTTTACGTTATATCAAATAATTGTTTATCTAGCCCACCATTATCTGTTCTCTGCAGTATGTTCCAGCTCTGATACTGGAAATCCTTTGAACTAGATTGAACCAGAAATGTTCTGAATTCAAGGCATGCACTCTGCTAGTGGAATACTGACATTCCCTCCCGTTGCCTGCAAAAACTCATGTATCCATGCATCGGTTAGGATGAGGGGTCTGTCACACCCTTAGATGTCTGTGACTGTACATGTGCTGCATTGCCTGGATCAACATGTATTTGCCTACACTGACTACTAGAACGTAGTAGTCAGTGTAGCCTGATGGCTATAGTGGTGGTAGTGGGGGAAAGATGGAGAGATAAATCAGTTAGCTTGCAAGCACACATTGCTATTCCTAAATGCAAGAGCACATTGTCTATCTTATTACTGATCTGCTGGATTTTGAATAATGATCTCACAACCCTTACTAGCATTTAAAACACTTAGTATGAAACTAGGGGTTTAGATCATATGTATTACAACTGGTATATAAAACAAGAAAGCAAAAGAACCAAATGGATTTGCCCTCCACAAATCATTAAATTAACATAGCCAGGCTGCAGGGGGCACTGGTACACTGTGTATCTAAATTACAGTCCTGTCGTACTCAAGACATAATTTGGCACAGAAATACTGTAGGTTATAGATACAAGGAGGAGAAGCATAAGAACTATTTAAAATCAACCTAAACTTTGAGAAATTAAGCAAAATATTTATATGCAAAGCTCTCCTCGCTCCTTCCAAAATGCAATTTCTTTGTTAACATATCTGCTTGCCTGCTTGCTGCATTATGCTAGTGTTTGCTAACAGAAATGTTTCCTTTACTTTTGCTGTCAAGGTCTGATAAAGGTCACTCTATCTTTATAATGCTGCATTAGCCCTATCAAACTACCAGCCTCCTTTAGCCAGCAATGACTTTGCTGAATGGATTCCCAAATGATCCCATGGAGGATGCTTAATCTCGTTCACCAGTCAAATGAAGACCTCCAAAGCACTTCTGCATGGAATGTGGCAATCGTGAAAGTTTGGAAAAACTCTTTGTTGGGATTACAGCTCCTAGAATTCCTTAGCCATCCCAGCTAGTGCGTAAGGAGCCCTTTCCTTCTGATGTGTGCCTGTCTGTCTAGCTTATATGCGCCATTGGACAAGCTCTAGGCAATTTCTGTGTCCTTTACACCTAGCACACTGCAGCATGAAAATTCATGTTTGGTGACAAAAGAGTAAATTTTAATAAGTCACTGAGAGGTTGAATCATCCTGAATCCTCAAGGCCAGTATTCTAATTCTCCAGGAATTTTGACTGATTAAATTATCTTCTTTCAAATTCTAGTTTGATTAAATACTCCTCACACCATTGATAACCCCCTCTGTGAACACTGCTTGTGGAAATAATGAAAATCTGTAGAGCATATAGTAGGGCTGCAGTGAACTGTCAAGGATCATTAGCTGTTCCCCCAACCATAAAATCGGCTTTTTTGTTATGAGGTACATTTTGGGAGTCCCGTAGAAGGAATGGAGTAGCCCTCATAGTCAACAAAAGAGTGGGAAAAGCTGTAATGGGATACAATCTCAAAAATGATAGAATGATGTCAATACGAATCCAAGGCAGACCATTCAGCATCACAATAATCCAAGTTTATGCACCAACCAACATTGCTGAGGAGACTGAAATTGAACAATTCTATGAAGATTTACAACACCTTCTAGAACTGACACCAAAGAAAGATGTTCTTCTCATTCTAGGGGACTGGAATGCTAAAGTAGGGAGCCAAGAGATAAAAGGAACAACAGGGAAGTTTGGCCTTGGAGTTCAGAATGAAGCAGGACAAAGGCTAATAGAGTTTTGTCAAGAGAATAAGCTGGTCATCACAAACACTCTTTTCCAACAACACAAGAGGCGACTCTATACATGGAAATCACCAGATAGGCAATATCGAAATCAGATTGATTATATTCTCTGCAGCCAAAGATGGAGAAGCTCTATACAGTCAGCAAAAATAAGACCTGGAGCTGACTGCGGTTCTGATCATCAGCTTCTCATAGCAAAATTCAAGCTTAGACTGAAGAGAGTAGGAAAAACCACTGGGCCACTCAGGTATAATCTAAACCAAATCCCTTATGAATACACAGTGGAAGTAAAGAACAGATTTAAGGAACTAGATTTGGTGGACAGAGTGCCTGAAGAACTTTGGATAGAGGCTCGTAACATTGTCCAGGAGGCAGCAACGAAAACCATCCCAAAGAAAAGGAAATGCAAGAAAGCAAAGTGGCTGTCCAACGAGGCCTTAGAAATAGCAGAGAGGAGAAGGGAAGCAAAATGCAAGGGAGATAGGGAAAGTTACAGAAAAGTGAATGCAGACTTCCAAAGAATAGCAAGGAGAGACAAGAGGGCCTTCTTAAATGAACAATGCAAAGAAATAGAGGAAGATAACAGAAAAGGAAAGACCAGAGATCTGTTCAGGAAAATTGGACATATTAGAGGAACATTTTGCGCAAAGATGAACATGATAAAAGACAAAAATGGGAAGGACCTAACAGAAGCAGAAGACGTCAAGACGAGGTGGCAAGAATACACAGAGGAATTATATCAGAAAGATTTGGATATCCCGGACAACCCAGACAATGTAGTTGTTGACCTTGAGCCAGACATCCTGGAGAGCGAAGTCTAGTGGGCCTTAGAAAGCCTGGCTAACAACAAGGCCAGTGGAGGTGATGGCATTCCAGTTGAACTATTTAAAATCTTGAAAGATGATGCTGTTAAGGTGCTACATTCAATATGCCAGCAAGTTTGGAAAACTCAACAGTGGCCAGAGGATTGGAAAAGATCAGTCTACATCCCAATCCCAAAGAAAGGCAGTGCCAAAGAATGCTCCAACTACCGTACAGTTGCACTCATTTCGCACGCTAGCAAGGTTATGCTCAAAATCCTGCAAGGTAGGCTTCAGCAGTATGTGGACCGAGAACTCCCAGAAGTACAAGCTGGATTCCGAAGAGGCAGAGGAACTCGAGACCAAATTGCTAACTTGCGCTGGATTATGGAGAAAGCCAGAGAGTTCCAGAAAAATATCTACTTCTGCTTCATTGACTATGCGAAAGCCTTTGACTGTGTGGACCACAGCAAACTATGGCAAGTTCTTAAAGAAATGGGAGTGCCTGACCACTTTATCTGTCTCCTGAGAAACCTATATGTGGGACAGGAAGCAACAGTTAGAACTGGTCATGGAACAACTGAGTGGTTCAAAATTGGGAAAGGAGTACGGCAAGGCTGTATATTGTCCCCCAGCTTATTTAACTTATATGCGGAACACATCATGCGGAAGGCTGGACTGGAAGAAACCCAAGCCGGAATTAAGATTGCCGGAAGAAATATCAACAACCTCCGATATGCAGATGATACCACTCTGATGGCAGAAAGTGAGGAGGAATTAAAGAACCTTGTAATGAGAGTGAAAGAGGAGAGTGCAAAAAACGGTCTGAAACTCAACATCAAAAAAACTAAGATCATGGCCACTGGTCCCATCACCTCCTGGGAAATAGAAGGGGAAGATATGGAGGCAGTGTCAAATTTTATCTTCCTGGGCTCCATGATCACTGCAGATGGAGACAGCAGCCCTGAAATTAAAAGGCGCCTTCTTCTTGGGAGGAAAGCGATGACAAATCTTGACAGCATCTTGAAAAGCAGAGACATCACCTTGCCAACAAAAGTCCGAATAGTCAAAGCTATGGTTTTTCCTGTCGTGATGTATGGAAGTGAGAGCTGGACCATAAAGAAAGCAGACCGCCGAAGAATTGATGCCTTTGAATTGTGGTGCTGGAGGAGGCTCTTGAGAATCCCCTGGACTGCAAGGAGAACAAACCTATCAGTTCTAAAGGAAATCAACCCTGAATGCTCACTTGAAGGACAGATCCTGAAGCTGAGGCTCCAGTACTTTGGCCATCTCATGAGAAGAAAAGAGTCCTTGGAAAAAACCTTGATGTTAGGAAGGTGTGATGGCAAGAGGAGAAGGGGACGACCGAGGATGAGATGGCTGGACAGTGTTTGCGAAGCAACCAACATGAACCTGACACAACTCCGGGAGGCAGTAGAAGACAGGAGGGCCTGGCGTGCTCTGGTCCATGGGGTCACGAAGAGTCGGACACGACTAAATGACTAAACACACATTTTGGGATGAAACAAATATTTTTGATGTGGAAAGAACTGGGGCAACTTTTCCTATGGTCAGGTCAGCCCAGTTCTGAGGTCCTCGCTGGGGCCTCCAGTCGGGACGTGGTGGTGCTGTGAGCTAAACTGCAGAAGCCTGTGCTGCAGGGTCAGAAGACCAAGCAGTTGTAAGATCGAATCAATGTGACAGAGTGAGCGCCCGTCGCTTGTCCCAGCTCCCACCAACCTAGTGGTTTGAAAGCATGCAAAATGCGAGTAGATTAATAGGGACCACCTTGGTGGGAAGGTAACAGCGTTCCGTGTCTAAGTTGCACTGGCCATGTGACCATGGAAGATTGTCTTTGGACAAAACACTGGCTCTATGGCTTGGAAACGGGGATGAGCACCGCCCCCTAGAGTCAAACACGACTGGACAAAAATTGTCAAGGGGAACCTTTACCTTTTATCTTTTTACATTTTGGGATAAAACAAATATTTTTGATGTGGAAAGAACTGGGGCAACTTTTCCTATGGTCAGGTCAGCCCAGTTCTGAGGTCCCTCTTCAATGCTGAGCAACTAGCAGTCTTCCCTGAGATAATAACGGGCCTCTCAGTGAGTCCAACCACTCCAGGAGACAGCAGTGGCATACTAGAGATACAAACACATAACCATGGAAAACACAAACTTGTATAAACTTGAGTCGATCATTTCTTTGCGTTATGTAGTGGTATACACCACTACAAAGAAATGCTATTCACTGAAATCAACTTCTTTAAAACAAAATAAATTTTTAAAGCAAATCCTTCCTTCCTTCCTTCCTTCCTTCCTTCCTTCCTTCCTTCCTTCCTTCCTTCCTTCCTTCCTTCCTTCCTTCCTTCCTTCCTTCCTTCCTTCCTTCCTTCCTTCCTTCCTTCCTTCCTTCCTTCCTTCCTTCCTTCCTGTTTTGCAAAGCCCCAGGAAGAAAGAGGAGGAGGTTTTGTAAAACCCTAGGTAAAAGCAGAACAAAAAGTTTAAAGAGGAATCTCATGTTGTCTTTTGGAGAGAGGTGATCAAAGATTAACAGTGAAATCCTATGCATGCTTAAGAAGTAAGCTCCAATGAGCCAGTGGTCAGGTCAGCCCAGTTCTGAGGTCTACATTCTACGGGCACACTTTCAGAAGACAGTGTGCCTGTACTCAATAGTGATCACAATGACATTTTAAATCAAATGCTGTGTTACTGCTGTGATCAATCCATTGTGCTTTCTCCACACCCAGCTAATATGGTTGTGTTAACTTTCCAGCTCCTCCGTTTTCTGTATTCCCTCTCTTGATGTTCTGCCAAAACATTCCAAGACATATTTGTAAACATGTGCTATGTAGCTCCCTTGGTTAACAATAAATCATAATTATGTGCAATTAAGTCCAGCCTAATTTATGGCAACCCTTTCCAGGATTTTCTAGGCAGAGAGCATGCAGAACTGGTTTAGCATTCCCTTCTTATAGGGGTGCTTTGGGACTATGCGGCTTGCCCTAGGCTACATAGGCAGGCTCTTCTCAGACACACAGTAGGGAATGGAATTCCCAACCTCTGGCTCTGCAGCCAGATACCCAATTTAAGCAGCAATTACATAGTCAAATACTGTGGGATATGCTGAAGGTACAAAATGGCTATTATTATTATTATTATTATTATTATTATTATTATTATTATTATTATTATTATTATTATTATTATTATTATTATTATTATTATTATTATTATTATTATTATTATTATTATTATTATTATTATTATTATTATTATTATTATTGTAAATCACACAACACAAAGGCCAATTTGAATCAGGGTTGTCCGTTTGGTTCTGATGCATGGTTTTGTTCTGTCACTGGGGGCATTTTTCAAGCTGGAATGATTTAAAAGGACTTTCCCCCATGTGAACAGTGCTTTAGTTCTGCAAAATGATGGGGTGTGGGCAGTGCTGTGGTGACATACACGGACAGGGGATGAACTTTAAGGACTGCAGAAACACCAACCCCTGTCTTCTACTTTTTAAAAGTCAAATCCTTTCACTTTCTCTGGTGCAAAAAGGAAAGGCCAATCAAGCACACACACACATGCACAAACACAAACAAAGTGGTGTCTTGGCAAAGCACTTTTCTGCTTGTCTCCTGCCTCACAAGGGAAGACCAGGAGAGCATGCACACTCACACAAGCAGAGTCAACATTCATCTCTCTTTATAAAGCCTCTCTCCTAAGACACGTCTCCTGTGCACACCTGCTATTTATTTATATTTTTTACAGTTCACAAGATATCTCATGATCAAGACAAGACAAGGAAATAGAGTTATTGAGGATGGAAAGCCATGTTAAAGCAAGTTCCTTTGAATCATACCACCTATAGGCACTTCAAATAGAACTGCAATTAGAAGGATTTCCCTCCTCCTCTTCTTGCATGGCCACTTAAATGAAAGATAACCAAATACTCCAGCATGACTTCACAGTGAAAGAATGCGAGCTAATCTGCATTTTCCTTGTTGTGCAGTCGCATCCTTACTGAGATATCAAGCCAGCAGCGAATGGCCTTGTTGCTACTGCTGTTAATGCTGGGTATCTCCTCTTAAATCTTATCCTTTCCTGATCAATGCCACCTAGTCAATTCTGCAATGCAATTCTGCAATGCCAAACTGAGTTGGGAAACCCAACTCAGTTTGGGCTTCCCAGCTGAGTATCAATAGAAAATAAGAATGCAGGGCAGTGCTATTTTTATTTCTACTTATGCACAATCTCATGTTGTTAGATGCCAATTGCGCAATTAGTCATGAATTCTCATTTGAATTATTTAAAATGCTTTCCTCCTGGTCCCCCCTTACTTTTTTTCTTTTCTCACTCTTTCTGACTACTCTCCCCTTTGCTCCAGACTTCTGTTGTAAAGAAGAGTGGGAAGGAGAACCACAGCTTTTTAGTTAGCATTAACTAACTAGTGTGTGTCTGGGGATGGTGGTGATTATTCTCTCCTAGAATATCAATTCAAATTCATAAGTGAAATGAGTTAAGTGTTACATCTGGTGCAATAACAATTCCTCATATTTACAATCTTGCCATAATATGTATTTCATGAAATAATTATAATTCAGGATGGTCCAATATGGCCCCACATATTGAAGCAATTATGCCTCTGAATAATCCATTTTGATTGTCTTTGCAATTACTCCTACTAACTAAATGAAATACTCTAGTGATTGCATGTAATATTTTGCTGAAAATATTTATTTTAAATGGGAAATATCTTGAAAAATTATGATAATAATATCACAGGACAGTGTAAAGCTAAAGATATATATATAAAAATTCAAGATACAGCAGGTAGGAGAACCACTTTTCAGTTTCTCTAATATTACCATGCCTTTACATTTATGAGCTTTGTATATGCAAAAATAACATTGGACACCAATGGGAGAGCCATACGGTAAAATAAACTTTGAGAAGACAAACACTCCCTTTCAGCATGTTTAACATCCTTATCCATTTTCTTTAATGGGTTCTGCTTCATAGCAATACAATCTGGTACAATAACAATGGCAACTTTATTTCCATTATAAGAAATTCCCAGTAGATAACATGGAAATCTAAGAAGCCTGCTGTGAAGTTCTTAACTATTTATGAATGCATAACAAAACAATTTCCCTTTATTTACACTTTTTTTTCTTTGGTAAAAGATCAAATTGCAAGCTTTCAGATCTCAGTAGCATGAAGCAAACTGAATAAAAAAAACATCCACACATTCACACATACCACATTTCTTTAACCAGTTCTTCACTGGAACATTTTTCTTTTCTTTTCTTTTTTGTATTTGACCTCTTTGATTTTTTAATGTTGATATTTCTCTAGCAGAAACGAATCCTGCAATAACGATACAAAGTTACATCTGCAGTTTTTAAGCTCTTTTAAAAATAAAACCCTCCTGTGTTCTTTCATTCAACCTTGTTCCTCAGCTAATAGCTAAGTAAGTGGCAACAAAATATATATTTCCATCTGATGTAGAAGAATAGTTTTACTTAAATGCCATTTATACCAAACATAATCATTATATTTCAAACTAGCTGAGAGAGAAATCTGAAGACGGCTAATGTTGATTTTGCAAGGAATCCATGAAAACGGACTCTGTTGGGCTTTTGCATTTCTTTTAAAAAAATCTGAATTAGTCTGTGAAGTAGTTCATTTTTGAAAAGCCCTGATGATTTATACACACATGTGTGAGACCCGAGGCGAGGCTATAGAAGTCCTCGCCGGAGTGTCATCCTCATTTAAGAGAGAGAAAGAGACACAGACAGCGCCTACGACTTCCTGCATCGCGTTCAGACACCAGGGGGTAGACACGGGGGATTTGGAACAGGGTATAGAGAAGATGTCTGTAGTTACTCAGACCAGGGTAGAAAAGGTGGGAACTCGGGTGGATGAGCGACCGTTAGTAGAGGCGGGGCATGGAGAGTTGGGGGAGGAGCAAGATAAGATACCCGGGGGTTGGGAATTAATCTGGGTAGAGGATCCCTGGACAGGGAGATGCGAGAAGGTTAGGGTGCCTCGGGAAGAGGTGGACTATCGAAGAGGTTTGCCTCCCAGACCATCATACTGGGGTGAATCAGAGGCTAGAGAGTGGAGGAGACATTTGAGGGAAGAAAAGGAGAAGGTTGAGAGGGAAGAGAGGGAAAGGAGAACATGGCGTTTGGAGAAGGCTCATCAGAGGAGGTGTTCACCGGGCCCTGGGACCCCTATTCGTAGGGAGTCGACCCCTTCGACCTGGAGAGGGGAGATGAGGAGACCTTACCATTGATTGAAGTGGACATCGAGGCAAAGGGACCGGGTGATGTTAACCCGTTTACCAAGGGACCTTGGTACGATCCGAGTTTCAACCCATTTTTACAAGAAACATGGACACCCTCGTTTGACCCATTGCTGACGAGAGAAAAGAACACTGACAAGTTTAATGTTGATACCTTATTGTTTGATGTTCCAATAAACCCAAGTTCTGTTTTTCAAGAACAAGTGCCTCCCGTGTTTGTGTCTGATAAGCCTGAGGTAATCACTGAACCCTCACAACATGTTAAAGAAATACGCATCTTATGCTTGGACATAAACATTCAGCTACAATTTAATCTATGATCCATGTTCTACCAGATATTAGTTGGAAAGCAGCCAATGAATACAAAAAGATGGTTCATTTGAGGGCCAGCTATATGTTCAGGAAAGCCATCATTAGATCTGCAATCATATCAGTAATCTATTCATTTTATCTAAAGTAGGAGTCTGAGATACCCTGTGTGCAAGTGCCACAGGACGTGGTGATGACGTGCGGCCTAGATGCCTATAAAAGGGGATTGGACAGATTTCTGGAGGAAAAGTCCATCCCAGGTTACAAGCCATGAAGGGGATGTATAATCCCCAGGCTTAAAAGGAAGGGACCTCCAAATGCCAGATGCAAGGGAGGGGGATCAGGAGACAGGTATCTGGTTGTCTCATGTGCTCCCAGAGACATCTGGTGGGGCCACTGTGAGATACAGGAAGCAGGACTAGATGGGCCCTTGGCCTGATCCAGCAGGGCTCTTCATATGTCCTGAAGTGTACTGTAGTGTTAAACCCAAAAATCTACTGAAAGCAGATGATGGGGAATGTAAGGATAGGCCTGCTGCTGCTTAGAACCTGAATCTGTGGTTTAGTTAGTTAGTACTATAAAAATACAATAGCACTCTCAGTGGATTCAGTTTGGTAGATGGTATAATCTGGCCCATATGATTTGAAGCACACCTAGTGGGGGAAATGTTAATGTTCTGGCTCTAGAGAATAATTTCTTAAAAGGTAAGATAATTTCCAAATTGTTCTTTGAGCTGCTTTTATCTTTTGAACCTTTGATTTCCTGTATGTGGGTTATGGACTGTGAATCCTCAGACTCCAACTGAGCTGTTAGCTTTTGTGACTTGAGCACCTCCCTCTTTAAGCCAGTGCTCTCTAATTCCATGGTCCCATCTTGAGGGGGTCCTTCCATGTTAATGCAGACCAACAGAAGAGGGATGCATACTAGAGTGTTCTTGAGCTCTGAAAACAACATCAGCGTAGGTCCTTGGTAACACTACATTGTCATTTGATGTTTCCCATAGGCTTCTATATGATTGTTTCACAAGCCTGGCAATGCACCCACATTCTAGAACTACACAGAAAGCTTTAGAGTCTCAGGACTCAGTTGAAGTAAAGACAGATAAAAGCCTTAACTCCTTGCCAACTGTATCTAAAAGCTGATCCATGAACAAAATAATACCTCTCATGCCCCTTATTCAACACTCATCTCACAGAACCAATGTACATTGGATGTTCACACTCTTCCCAAACATTTCTAAGGCAAAATGCTAGCTGACACTATAACTAGCCAAAAGATCTCTCTCTCTCTCTCTCTCTCTCTCTCTCTCTCTCTCTCTGAAATGTGAGAATGTAGCATTTTAGCAAAATTCTGTGTAATTGGCCCTACTCTAATGTCTCCACCACAAAGTCTCCCTGCTTCATTTATTTCCACAGAAATTTTAAACTCTTGTGCAGCTAACAACATACCAACAGTGAGTGAAGAATAATTAAGACGACTGAAGTAGGAATTATGCAATCCCTTTTTCCTTCCTTTTTGTCGACACTGTTTATGGTGATTTAAAGTACAAAACCATGTAGCAGCTACAGACAATAAAGCTAGTACTTCCATGGAGTCATGGAGAAGAGAATCTTTTTATTTTATTTGTGTTGTGCTGGTCAAGGAGAGAGGTCCATAAACAAGCTGGAAATTGTATTTAGATGCGCAGGCGCGTGTGCGTGCGCGCGCACACACACACACACACACACACACACACACACACACACACACACACACACACACACACAGGATTCGTTTAATATCCAAGCCAATCCACCAGAGCACTTCATAAAACCACAGCACTGAAGATTTAAATAATTTGCAATGGTTCTGAACATTAAAAATATACAATAAGATTACACCTGCCCTCTTTTCTAGCACTATCATTGCAACGCATCATTTCCACAAGGAGTCTAAAGACAAAAAAATGGGTGACAGGGGAAAACACACACAAAGGCAGATATGAATTTGCACAGAAGGAGCTACAAAGAAAAGAGCAGAGTGAAACAAATGTAATAAAAGGATCAGGAAAATCAAAGACAGCAAGACAAACATAGGTGATAAAAACAATGCTCAGACATCAGAAAGTGAATAAGGGAAAATCACAGTCATTGAGGAAAACTTTCAGGAGATTCAAAGAAAAGTCCTTAAGGACAGCAGTGCAGATTTTTCATCCCCTTTAGGCCACAACTGAGACCACCCACATGCACCACAAATGATCATCTAGCCATTCTTGACCAGTATGCTTGTTGGCACACCCCTGCTTGCTTCCAGACAACCACCCAATCTCAAACAACTATTGGCACACAACAAATTGCACAACACTGATGCAGAGATGGGATGTAAACTCTGTTATAAACCCAGATACAGTACCAGCTCTATTCTCACATCTGCTCCGGCAACAGAGTAACAAGCCCCAACAATGTTATACTAAACATCAGGGATGGGTTTGCTTGTCCCTCTGCTAACAAGTGGTATGCCATCCTTTGCTAGCAATGCCTTTCTGCGCTCTGCATAGGACAAACAAAACAATCTGTATAGAAGCAAATTAATGGACATAACTGACATCAGAAATGGCAATACAGAAAAAAGATTCAGAATATTTCAGTTCACTTGGACAGACTTTGAATGATCTGAAAGTGACTGACTGTCTTACGAGAAAAAACCACAGAACTAGATTTGAAAGAAAAACAGATGAAATAAAGAACACACGGATATTGGAGACCCACTCAAAAGGATTAAACATCAATCAAGGGTTCCTAACTCATTACCAAGTATGAAATCCTACATTGATTCCCACAGTTTACCCCTTGGATCAGCATTGTTGTTGGTACCTTGTAGACTCATACAGTGGTGACTAAAATTATTCACAGAATAATCTCCTTTACTAGCAAATCATTGTTACTTGGTTCACCATCTATGTATGTCCTCACCTGCTCACACAGGGTGATGTGTAAATATGATACACTGGTGCCTCGCTTAACAATTGCCTCACTTAACGAGGAAATCGCTTGACGATTAGGTTTTTGCAATTGTAAAGCGATTGCAAAACGATGGTTTAAATGGGAAAAATCCGCTTCACGATGATCGGTTTCCTGCCTCGGGAACCGATTTTCACGTTATGACGATCTAAAACAGCTGATCGTCAGGTTTCAAAATGGCTGCCGCGTGTACAAAATGGCCCCCCGCTGTTTTCTAGGATGGATTCCTTGCTTTACAGGCAGCGAAAATGGCCACCCCTGTGGAGGATCTTCGCTGGACGGTGAGTTTTCAGCCCATTGGAATGCATTGAAGGGTTTTCAATGCATTTCAATGGGCTTTTTTATTTCGCTTAACGAGGATTTCGTTCTACAGCAATTTTGCTGGAATGGATTATCCTTGTTAAGTGAGGCACCACTGTAGTTATATAGTCTCACTCTTAATGTGTGAGGGAGTTGAACCATGAAAGCTTAAATTAAAATACATCAGCTAATTTTTAAGGTGCCACACTGTTTTTGTCTGGTTTGTTTTTGTTTCTTTGTTTTTGTTTCTGTCTGATATGCTTGTACAGATTAATATGGCTACTTCTTCAAAGATGACAACCGTAGAAGGCATTGGATTCAGCCAAATACATTGGAGATCCATCGACTTCATGAAGCGATATGGCCAGGTACAAATGGTCAACAAGTTCCTTTCAAACAAAACTTCATCCCCAGGAGACTTACACTGAGGAATCTTTTATGGCCAGCATACCCAACTAACTGTGGTGAAAGATTATGCAGCACTCTACAAAAAAAAAATTACTGACCAACCTAATCAGCATCCTATACAGCAAAGAAAAAAAAATCCAGGAGGAAATAGCAGATCTTGAACCACAGGTACAGAACCAGCCCTCTGAACTGGACAACACACAAATCTTCTTCACCACAAAAACAAATGAACAAACAACACATCTACAATGCACAACTTGCTTCCCTATGGGAAAAGAAAGGAAACAGACTTAATCTACTGCAGGACACCTTGGTCCACAATAAGATAACGGGCTTACACGAGAACATTATAAATCGGTCCAGCCACACACTGAATAAAAAAGAACTGTCAGCCCTCTCATGGGACCCATACCTTGTCCCACCAAGTCTGCACAGATGATACAGCTCTGTGTTCATCTGGAGGCCTTTTCCTGCAGACTATTACTCAAAGAATATATCCACAACTGTGACAACGACCAGTACAGCAACACACAATATATGTATATCTCATTCTCTACAACCTGAGAAGGAACTACAATACAGGTCTCTACAATACTGGAATATAATACATACCCACCCGTAGCCACTTTCTTCCCAACATTAGGGAAAGAAGAACTCTACACAGAATCCTCCTTGAAGCTTAGAACTGAAATTTTTCCATATACCTCTATCAATACCATGCAATCAATGTACAGATCACCGTCCATTTTATTGGCCATAACAACTATGTGGCAGAAACAACAGAGTTACAAAAGTTAAAGGAGCACGTAACCATGTTACTCTATAACAAAAGTGAAACCAGAAGTCTTGTAGCACCTTTAAGATCAACTATTGTTTGCTTGTGTTTTTTTTTAATTTCAGAAGCCTTTGTGTGTCCAAGCACACTTCTTTACATTAATGGAGTGGCAGAGTATAAAATTGTTAACCATATGCCATAAATACCCCCAGCTACATTAGAGATGCCATGGATTTCCTGAGGGAACTGCAATCCATCAGAAGATAACCATACTGGCAACCAGGATAAAAATAAAGAATACCATCCCGGAGGGGACCACAGGACATCTGGCCTTGAAACTCTCCAACCCATGCTGGCCTACAGACAGCTATTCATCCTAGAGTATTCTAATCCGTAACAGCAGACTGTCCGCTGGAAATACTGACTGACACAGAACCCAGATGCCAGGTGTGGCCACCTATTTATACAGCAATTACCATCAGAGGACCAAACAACATAATCCACAACATCAAGGGCTCATACACTTGCTTACCTTCTAATGTGATTTATGTCATCTTCTGTCAGCAATGCTACACTGCTTCTTATAGTGGACAAATAGGCCAAATTTTATTTAAGAAAGTAAATGGGAACAAAATGGACATTTGCCTTTACTGGACATTTGTCTTCTGATCTCAGAATTATGATCCTTAAACAAAGACATTTCAGAGACAGATTCCAAAGGGAGGCTACTGAGCAGGAACACTTCAGAAAGTTTAGCACACTCTCTCTAGACCGTAACAAAAATAATGGTTTCATGTGTCATTACATATAACAGTGGAATCATCTGAACTAGAGATGGGCATGAACCTTGGTTTGAAGGTTTGTGCAGGTTCACATGTATGATACCACAGATGCCACACGTTCCCTTCCTCAGCCTCACCATCTAGTGAGCCATTCACCAGTTGAAGTGCGCTCCTCTCCTCCTCTTTGACTGTTCAGCCAGTTACCTGTCTTGCCTTTTTGTCTGAGTGGGCGATCAGCCAAATAAGAAAGTCATTGGTTGGGGAGGTGGGGGAAGAGAATGTGCGGCACCTGTGGCGTCATGCATATGAGGCCGCAGAAACCTACAAACCAGGGTTCATGCCTGACTCTAATCTGAACCTTTGTCACTCACTAAGACCTAATCACCACCACTGTGTTGAAAATCATCCCTTCCTACTTGGCAAAATCCTATTGCATAATTACGTGAACGCAATTTGAGGTTGTCCCTGTAACAGTTACAATAGCACCGATGTAGAAGTGCTATTAACAAAGCCCTTCTGACAGCATGATGTGTAACTGGGCACGCTGGGGGTGCACAACCAATTATGCAATTGAATAAGGCAATTCTTTGCTCCTAGGTGCAATGCCTGGCACATTTATGCCAGCATAATTTTATGTTATGATGGTGTGAAAAAGATTTTCCCCACTGTCTGTTAAACTGCTGGTAAGGAGAACTGTTGGCAGTGTAGACCTGTTACCAGTGGTTTTAAGCTGCCAACAGTTGCATACTCCACCCAGAGACAAGACAATCCCATTCTCCCAAAGAAGTCTGCTTGGGCATACAAAGATTTGTGAAAAATAAAAACTAGTTACCCTTATAGGTGCTATGTGATTATTAACATACTTAGAAAGTAACTCAGTTTCAGCTTCACAAACCCATGAAGTAAGGCTAAAAAAATTGTGACGTGGTCAGCAACTGGCACCAGATCACACACTGACTGTAGAATGAGCTCTGGCCTCTTAGTTGACAACTGAAAATCAGAAAAGAGTGTTGTGGAGAAGAGATTACGGCTTTGGCCTTCTCTGTTGGGTGGGTGCCTCAAAGTGTTCCTCCCTTAAATAATTGTTTGTAATCAAGAATACAGCACCCTCCACAGAAATATACATATGCCACGTTGCATCCTTTTAAAGGAGAAATGCAGGACAGAAATATTTTAAATGCATAATAAACAACATATCTTCTAAGTTTTCCATAAAAATATTTGTAGCTCCTTGAAAACCTAGATGTGGGCTTCACTTCAGAAGTCCATGCTTGGCCGTAAAAGGGACGTCTCCCACTGGAGTTTTATATTTTCTCCCTTAAAAATAGAAGAAGACTGAGGCGGAGAATGAGAATATCACATGGAATCATTTCATTTCATTTTCCTTTCATGTTATTATTTATACACTGCCTTTCTCTCAAAGAAGACCCAATCAGATGCAAACTGAATCAGCTTTTCCTGGTATGTGTGATGAAAAGGATCAGGTGCAAACAGAATTGTCTAACATCTTTTCTGGTATTATCTTGTGTTGGCAACCAATTAGCTAGGAATGGTGCTGATGTTGCTAGAGAGGGTATTTAATCTCTGTTAAGGAAATAAATGGATGGAGTCATTTGACCAAAATTATAATATGCCTAAAGGAAAATCTAGCAAAAGCCAGACAGTTTTATCTTAATAAACTATGAATGAAGATAAACTTTCCTTGCACCATGGGAATACATTGCATGGTTTCACCAGCTAGGAAGCAAAGGACACAGTAGTGAATATGCGGATTTACAATATGCAGAAAGGTAGGATTTTCCGGTAATTATTTTTCACTGCTATGACAGACTGTTCAAAATATTATTCCAAAGAAAGCATAATTCAGTAATTATTGGTGCACAGATTAAAACTCCCTGAAATCCTGGCCATCACAGCTAATGGTGACGGCTTCTGGGCATTTTAGTCCAAGAACATCTACGGACACAAGATTGGGAACCACTGCTATAGACTAACTTGACTGCCTCCATTGGTGTTGTCAACATCCAGGCTGCCCTTTGCTATGTAAAGCTTGGGACCTTCTTCCTGCTGGCAAAGTGGGCAGGATATTGTGAAGCAATTTCAGGCCATTTCCTGGCTTTTGGAATCATGGGTATAGAAGCACAATATCCCACATTCACAAACCAGAGGTTGTGGTGTTGTTGTTTCTTTTCTTTTCTTTTTTAAAGAATTGAATATTATTCAAGATTGTTCAACAGGAAGTATAATTCAATCAAGCCTACTGTTTTTCATGGGGAACCATGTATGTACAATTATGCCATATAAGTTTTGAAAAATGGAAAATTTTTGTGTGGTTGAACAGGTAGCTTAATTGTACATGGTTTCCCATTAAAATTGTAGCGATCTTGAAGGAACACACTGGCTGAAATCCTGTTGCATAATTGTATGCTGTGTCAGGCTGATTATGTCATCAGCTGCAGATGTTTTTCCTAAATTAAAAATTTGTAACCCCCTCACAGAAGGTCCTCAAGCTCCCTCAGGACCCTTTTCACTGGGTGGCATTGGATGCAGATTGTCTTTAGTTTCTGAAAACTGTACTGATACTACCAATTTTTGGAAATGAAGAAGTTCCAACCTCACCCTTATCTTGCAGCTGTCAATGGCTTCCCACAAAGAAAGGCATCCCTAAGGAGACATGGGGCCTTGAGACGGGAACTGGGAATATTTACTATCTGAAAAATTGCCATGAACATTTCCTCTAATTTTCCAAAGCTTTGCTCCCTGCATGCAGTATTCCAGATGTGACCAGAAGCAAATGGGTGAAAACACCAGCTTGGCTATGTGAACTCGATGCAGCACTGCACACCTGCACGCCTTAGGGAATGTTGGCCATGACTGATGATGTCATTGGTCCAATGTGGTACAGTATAAAGTTGTGCAAGAGGATTTTGCCTTTGGTTTAGTTCCATTTTGGTCCTTTCTGCATTTCATGTTCAGAAGAACAAACCAGGCTATTTCCCACCCTTCCCAACATGTATAATTCATCTTCCTGTTATTTTGCTTTTTCATGGATCCACCAACCCTAATTATTTTGTTCTTATCTGTAAGTTCCTAATAAGATAGTCTTCTTTGGAACTGGTGGTGGTGACTTATGGTTGTACAGCATGCCCAGGACGCCATTTGCAAATTCCTACCTCACCATCTTGTGGAGGAATTATATGTACAGAAAACCAGTAATTATAGAAAGGGCCCCATATTCTTCAATGTCTTGTGCAGTGATATAAACTGCCTTGGTGTATAATATTATAAAGTATATGTGTCGTCTCTTGAACAGAACTGTTTTACAGGAGAGCAAGTGAGCCTTTGAAAGGTTAATGAACTGCATGTGAAAGTTTGTTGTTGAAGACTCAGTACATTCTGCACATACATTAGTTTTCCTTTTGGTATTTTGAAATCAAAACAGATCTAGTTATAGAAATGACAGAATGTGTTTGGGTAAATTACAAACTGCTTAAATATTCATAAGTTTAAAATATACTCACAAATCTCTAATTTTTTAAAGGGGGTTTCAGGAGGGTGAGCTTACTCTAATTCCTCCTGGAAAGGGAAGAATAATTAAATAGCTAAAGCTCCTTACAGCAGTGTGATAAATTAAAGAAGGCACTGGAGAAGTTATAGGAAGAAGAGGAAAGGGTAGTGTGGTTGATGGAGAAGTTTGAATGACCTTGAGGAGGAGCACAGAATATTTTTTTTAAAAAAAAAAAAACAGCATTTTTTCAAATATTCCACACTGTTCTTTCACACACTAAAACATTTTTAGAAGCTAATACAGGTTTGATAGTACTGTTTGAAACTAGGCTGTAGAAGCTCTTGAGATATATCCCACAGATTCCAAATAAAGGAATAAAGAACACATGTAGTTCAAAATGGCATTTTTTTTAAAAAAAATGTCTATGCAGTCACCCACTGCTAACAAATCCAGAAGCAACTCACATATTTCTATGCCATGGAAGTGTACAAGTTGTCCTTTCAAACATTAACTCAAGAGCCTACCAAGAAAAGGCTGTGCTTAAGTTTTTCCATTTAAGCTATCTTATACATATGTAAATCAGTGTATTCACAGTAGTAAATCATTCTATCCTATGAACCACTTGCTATAAACTAAAGACTAGAGCAAGTGCAGGCAAAATCCAACCTCCAGATGTTGGAAGATCACAGGTCCTACCAGCCCTTGTAATTGTTGTCAATGGTATGAAATGCTTGGAGTTGAGGTCCAGCAAAACAGGGAGGGCTCCACTTTGTCCTTCAAGCCTATGTCCTAGATAGTTAAAGAACTGCCCAGATATCTTAAAAAAGGAAAATGTGAGATTGTTCTGATGTGACAAGTCAGAGCAACCAACCATTTGCTTTTAAACGATTTTGCATTTATGGGACCAAAGAGGTCCAACAGTGATGAAAGTGTCTGTAAAAATCACTACCATTATTGCTCTTGGTGTTTAATGTCTGGGTATTAACACTCTGAGCATTTTTGCTGATTTTTTTTAAAAAAAGAGGCCTTAAGGGTGTATGTGTGCGAGTGAGTAAATGTTTTAAATGACATATTATGAGTGAGTAAATGTTTTAAATGACATATTATGTATGTTATATTATTGTGTTTTATTATTCATGTAAGCCGCCCCAAGTAGACTGTCTAGAGGGGCGGGGTATAAGCCCAATAAAAGTAAAGTAAAAGACCTAAATGTTACTTACCAAGTCTTAGAGTTCAGTCACATTGTCCCCAAAGATACAGTATGTAGTTCAGTGCTCTGTGTGATTGCACCACCTTAGAGTGCCCGTTCACAACTGTTTATTTAGAAGCACTCATTCTCTCATACAGCTTACACCTGGAGAAGTCTTCTCCCTTTTTGGTAACCATTACAATCACAGAAACATCCATACAAAAGATCTCGCACATGCATTCTGCAATGGGACATTTGTATACCTGGTGCCTGCCTTACACCTTTTTTAAAAAAATCATCTCCAAGGGCTGAGGAAGACAAACCAAAGCTTGGGAAAGGGATTCTTTGGACTACAACGGATGGAACTCCGCAGCCAACAAAGCCTCTGGAGAATGTACAGAGTTGCAGCTGAGGCCAAAAATCAGCTGGGGTTGTCACCTTTTTTGCTGGACTCTTACTTTTGTGTGACATAAAGATTTGTAATATGAGCTTCAATAAGAAGACGACGACGACAATGATGAAGAAGTAGTCAAGTTAAAAAAAAAGTCAAGAGGTAGCATTGTTTCCAGTTGATATATGGTAGGAGGGGGATGCCAGAATCCTACAGGTTTGCTATCGAAGTGTAAGTGCAATAGTAGAAATCACAGCCATTTTTAAACTCATGCAGCAACTCGCGTGACTAGCTGCAAACAAGGGACACACACTGCAACTTGTTAACCAATAGCAGTTTGCTGCTACGGTCTATGAGCTTGCGCTGAATGAGGCAACCAACCAATGGGATTCTGGCCAAAGTGTTGAAAAACTTTGTTAGCAGAGTTACTGGATGCTATGCAGTGATTAAATGCACAGAACATTACTGAAAAAGACCAAAAGAAAGAAAGAAAGAAAAATAAAAACTGATAGGCCATCAGAGGCTTGGAGAACATAAAATTGCCCATCTCTATTCCATTAAATCCGAAAATAGCATTTTAATTTGTTGTTTATCTACCTATTGCAGGTTAAATGTCATACATGGCTGCAAAAGCCAACAATTACACTCCACTTCCATTTCATCTAAGCCAGGAATTAGCACCATAATACAGGATGCTTGCCTGCATGGGTTTAAACCTAGAAGAAGGCAGTTAACATTGAATCAGGCAGACCCAATTTCACTGGTGATAAATCTGGCACCATAAAAAAGAAGAGGATATTAGAAATGAGGAATATAAAAGGCCACATCTGCTGAATACTGAACAACACCTTCCTTTTATATAAATAAATAAATTGCTGACACTTTCAAAACAGTTTTAGAATTTCTGTTAAACCGTTCAGCATATTATACAGCTGGAAAGAATTCTTTAACTTAACTGTAGATGCCAAACGAAATGACAGTATTTACTGTAAAGAGTGACTACACAATATATCTCTTTGCTACCAAAACATCATGTATTATTATAAATAAAGTAATTACAGCTTGACTCCACTGGTCATGGCCTGGGAGGCAGTTCGTGCTCCCTGTCCTTTCTGTGCTTTCCCGTCCCCTCCCCTCTGATGCCCTGTGCAAGCTCAAGAAAACTCCATCCCAACTTCAAGGCTATCATATCTAACAGCGACTCGGTCATCAGAAATTCAATGGATGGGACTGTCACCTCACTGCATTTCCATGGTAGGAAGAGCTGTGCCTGTTGAATTTTTTGACTATTAAACACCGGAAAGCAAGGAGGAGATGGTGTTTATTTTCCACCATCTGGCATTATTAGAGCCCAACAACATTCCTCCTACTATTCACATGCAATATTAATAGGGATTCTAATATGCTGAGGTGAAATCCACAGAACTCTCCATTTTCCCTCCCTCAACCACCCAAGTATTTTTCCCTTTAGTTTTTATCTTGTATTCTTTTCTCTTTTTTTCTGTTGCCGCCACTGAGTAGAAGCTCAGCAAATGTAAGGTGTCAAGCTTAATTGGACATACCGTATGCAGTTTAAAAAAAATTAGGAGTAGGAGTAGAATGCTAGGAAAAACAAAAGATACATACTGGACATCATTCTTCTATGTCTCTTTCAGACTACTCAAAAACACGGGGAAGGATTGCTTTCTTTTGTTTGGAATGGATGCAGAAGGTGGTTTACCTGCAGCTTTTGATATTGTGTCTGTCCAGAGCCTTACGAAAGGTGAACGGTCCAATGTTATTGATTTCTGTAATTTCTAGACAGCCAGTAAAATTGCACATGGATCCAGTAACCTAAGAGGGAAGGAGAGAAATTCAAAAGAATTAGACATGTCTCATACCCGTGGTAAGAGGTCAACCCAGCTCTGGAACCATGTAGTTCCCTGCTGTGAGGAATTCATGGTACCCAGAGAAGGAAAAAAGTCCTGCTAACAGTCCTCCTCATGGTAGCAAGCAAATTAGATAGAAAATTTGCTTTATATCAAACGCTGAATCATGAGCATTTCAAAACATATTTTAACATTTATCTGGACCTACTAAATTAAAAGATGCCTGCTTCTTGGGAGGAAAGCAATGACAAACCTTGACAGCATCCTAAAAAGCAGAGACATCACCTTGCCAACAAAAGTCCCCATAGTCAAAGCTATGGTTTTTCCTGTAGTGACGTACGGAAGTGAGAGCTGGACCATAAAGAAGGCTGACCACTGAAGAACTGATGCTTTTGAATTGTGGTGCTGGAGGAGGCTCTTGAGAGTCCCCTGGACTGCAAGGAGAACACACCTATCCATTCTAAAGGAAATCAACCCTGAGCGCTCACTGGAAGGACAGATCCTGAAGCTGAGGCTCCAGTACTTTGGCCATCTCATGAGAAGAGAAGACTCCTTGGAAAAGACCTTGATGCTAGGAAAGTGTGAAGGCAAGAGGAGAAGGGGACGACAGAGGATGAGATGGTTGGACAGTGTCATCGAAGCTACCAGAATGAATTTGACCAAACTCCGGGAGGGAGTGGAAGACAGGAGGGCCTGGCATGCTCTGGTCCATGGGGTCACGAAGAGTCAGACATGACTAAACGACGACGGACCTACTAAAGGATCAGCATGCTTTTTTCAGTGAACATATGTGAAACAATATAAAAGGTGAACGTATTAAAATGCAAGAGAGGCTGCCCAGCTAAAGGTAAGCACCATTAAATCCAGTAGGTTTAACTGGAAAGGACAGCATGCATTTTTGTGTGTCTTTGTACATGCACTCACCTACACCGAGAGTCACATTACTTAACCTTGTCTTCTATTTAGACATCCTGTTTTATGCAGGTATCTGCACATGCATAACCCTGCTGCTGTAATAAATGAGTCTTTTCTTTTGGCTGAATCATGCCCAAAATACAGCAAAGAATTGGTACATTTAAACTTGGCCATGAACCAGGAAAAGAGAAATTGTGCACTGTTTCACAGAAATATATATATACTTGCTTGAATTATTCAGAGGATATGAAACTTCATATAAGCTGTCTGGATAGCTCAATGAGTTAGGTATCGGGCTGTAGTCAGAGGTTGGGAGTTCTATTTCCCACTGTGCATCTCAGAAGAGCCAGCCGTATAGCCTTGGTGTGAGGGCCTCCCATGATTGACACCACAATAAATAAATATATATAATTTTAAAAGCAGTTTACAATCTTGAGTTCAGTTATCCTAAGAACCAGTCTGGAAGGAAGACCATCTACTCTAGTGCAGAGAGATGAGCCAGAAATAGCAAGTAGCAACAAAAAAATGACATGTTGTGGGACTCCAGAACAGCCTAAATGGGAACAACCTTTGGGGACAAAGAATCATAAGAATGGGACAACCCCAAAGTTTGTGTAGCCTTTTCCTTGGAATTTATAAGATCCATTTACAGTGGGTCATCAGATAGCTAGCAATCTGACAATGTTCTAGCCAGATACAGCATTTGAGGTGGGGAGCAAAACTCCTGAAACTAAGGTTGTGTCTACACCACTGGTTCTTAACCTTGGGTTACTCAGGAGTTTTGGACTGCAACTCCCAGAAGCCTTCACCACCAGCTGTCCTGACTGGGGTTTCTGGGAATTGCAGTTCAAAAGCATCTGAGTAACAAAGGTTAAGAACCACTGCTCTAGAACAGTGGTTCTTAACCTTTGTTACTCAGATGTTTTTGGACTGCAACTCCCAAAAGCCTTCACCATCAGCTCTGCTGGTTGGGGTTTCTGGGAGTTGCAGTTCAAAAGCATCTGAGTAACAAAGGTTAAGAACCACTGGTCTACACAACAGGGGGGGAAAGCATGTTGATCCGCTATTAATTCACACCTGGGGATTTGGGGTTCTCTGGGTAAATTTGGTTTAGCTACCCTGAAAAGAGTTGGAAAGAGAAAAAGGAGGAAATTGCTCATCAACATATTTCCAACTTCTTACAGTATTTCTGCTGTCTCTTATTCTTTATTTATTTAGCTTATAGACTGCCCAACTTTGTGAGATCGCTACTTGGGGCAGGTGACATGATATAAAATAAACCGTACAACCAAAATTAGATTCAAAGGGAATACCCTTGGTACCTTAATCAATCAACATTAAGAAAAAAAGACAACCCACAGGTGATTAATAACTTGAACCAATTACAAAATCGTAACAGAATAAATAAAATATGCAATATATACTAGATAATAAATGAAAAATTATTAAAATACTGCCAAATCCAAATCACAAATATGGGTCACAAACAATGTTCCCTCTAAGCTGTGCAGCACTGTTTTGGTGCTGCACACCCATAGTCAGTGTTCCCATTCACTTGATTCCTGTCGTGGCCAGAATTTCATGCATGTGAGGTGGGGTTTCCGCTCAGTACTGGTGAAAAATTAGAAGGAAGGTTGGTCACAAAAGATTAACACTGAATGTTGCCAGAGGCCTCCCTAAACAATTCTGTCTTTAGTGATCTTCTGAAAAACTGTGGGGAGGGGGGCAGTCTAACCTCTAAAGCAGTCGTCCCCAATCTTTTCCAAACTGTAGACTGGTTGGGGAGCAGGGTCCGTGTGTGAGTGGGGCACCTGTGTGCACCCATGGGTGTATGGGGTGTATGCAGAGGGCGGGAGATCTGTTTCCGTTGCTCAATCCTGCTAAGGCCACAGCCTGGTACCGGGCCGCCGAATGGGGGTTGAGGACCCCAGCTCTAAAGAACATTTGTCCCACAAGGAGAGAGACAGTGAGGAAAATAACCAATTCTTAGTTATGGCTTTCTTTATTTCTCTTGGAGTAGACACCCTCAGTAATGAGGCCTGAGATGAATGGGGCGATGAGGTAGATATTTTAGAAAATGATATTTGATGTTTATGAAAGTTTTGATTGTCTGCTAGTGACCACCTGGGTTGTCTCACAGCATTTATCCTCATTTGAATATTTTAAATAGACTTTCATTATAATTTCCCCTCCTTGGGGTTCTAAACTAGGCAAGACAAATAGAATGTCATAGAAACAGGAACTCCTTAAGTGCTTACAAGATTTCTGATTATCATAGCACAAGCTTTTCTCACCTCCCGTAACTTTCACAATAGGTTCCTTTTATGATTGGTAATAAGGAGGTAAACATGGGCTTTCTTAACAATTCTGATTCCAAGACTGAAAGAATTCAGCTTCCACCGATGTGCTATTGCCACCCCAACCCCGGAATAAAGACACGAGACAGTAGATTGGATTAAATGCGGGCCACACTTTATTTAAATAATGAATTCCGTAAAATTGCCTTTCGGCCAGTTAAAGAATATGGGGGCCTGCTGTAGTGCGGAAAGCTGGTTAACTGGGGGTATTCCCATACCACCTGATCAATAAATGGGCGAGTCCCCAGCCCCCAAGCTCTGGTGGTCCCGAGACCACAGGATCCTGGCTAGCCGCTAATAAACACCCCCAGACCTCAAGACATCTTTGACTGATGACTGTTGGTCCGGAAGTGGCCCAGCACATCCTCCCCCCACAGGAACTGTAATCGCACAATCCGCAATACCAGAAGGTCAGATGCGCTGTTGGCTTACCTGATTTTACAAATTGGGATACACCGAAATACCGGTTATTTCCGCACTACCCACCAGTGCGACCAAATTAATTTCCACCAAAAGCCAACAACCCTCATCCAGTGTGGGATAGGCAAAAAATACCCCCATCCAAGGCCAATCAAGATGGAGGTCAAAAATTCCTATCCGGCCCCAGATGGTGACCAGAAAAACTCACACTAGATTTAGGGAGGGCGGGTAGGTGCCCGGAAAGAAGAGGACAACATGCGCTGGGTGAGTCACCTAAATAGGTTCCTCTCTCCCCCCAACCATCACGTGTCCCTGTAATGTCTCTGCCTTTTCCGGGGTGGGAGGCAAACAACGCTCGCTTGCTCAAAGTCTGCAGACTTAGCAGCCAGCTAAATCTTTGTATCACTTAGTTTGACACTCATTGATATCTATCTCTGCAAAAGAATACTATCTTGAGTAGTGGAGGGTGGCACTCAGCAAAAGTGATGCACATGTGGAACTCTTGCACCACAGAAGATGATTAGCGCCATCAAAATAGGTACCATCATCACCTGTCTTACCAAATTGCTAGCACACAACATCAACATGCATGTAACATTTTGCTCTTTGTGTATGTCTCTGGATCAGGGTCAAAATTACTATTTAATTTTAATAAACAGAGACAGGCCTGCACTTATATTTTAATGATATCAGAGGTATAATGTTGACATCAAGTTCGTAAGGAATTATTAATTGATTCTTGAGATGAATAATCCTGCCAAATCATATATTGGTCCCATGATAACAAGCTGTAACTGGATTCTTTAAGAAGTTCTGTTTTAAGCTTCTGGGTGGTTTGATGAATCTTTCAACCCTCCTTCTTCCAGTATCTCCCATATGCTAATGTTTCCAGTCAAAATCTTGTTATTGTTAGCAAAAGAAGCAAAACAACAAGCTGTGATAAAACTGTCAAAGGTCAAAAGCACCCCCATTATAACACTTACATCAGTGGCTGTCTTCATCCCCGTTCTTTCAGCATTTCTAATGTCAAGTTAGTGTGGGCAAAATCATCACCATAGCAACCTGAAATCTATATCACATGCTGAAGAGCAAATTAACAAGGCAGTTTGGGAATAGATAAAAAAGAAATTGGGGGGGGGGGCAGAAAGAAAGGTTATCAGCATCTTCTTGAAATTTTATTCTTTGTGTGTGTGTGGTTGTTGTTGTTGTTTTTAATGTTACAGCATGATTGACAGAAGCCAAGCCTGAGTTACATGGCCAGTTCCTCTGGATTTGTGCGTCTGTATATGTCAGACATAGTGCTCCCCCCCAATTAAAGATAGAGTAATTATGAGTCTTGCCTTCTTGCCCTGAGCACCACAGTCTCACAACCATTCCTGTCAAACAACACTCACCCACATGGGGAAAGCTGGGCTAAATGAGCTGCAGGACGTATACATAATTTGAGAAGCTGTTTATGGGTAATGGTGGCTGTTAGAAGGGAAGAAATGGGAATGAATGCTTCTGACCTTTAAAAATTTGCCCCAGAAGTGTTGAAGACCTGTTATATCCATCAGAACTAGTTATTACGCTAAGGTTTTTCATCAGTGTTTTCACATTTAAATTCATTTAAGATTTTTTTAAAGTGTATCTAGACACATGGAAAAGCTTCTTTTGTGAAAAGCTTCAACATTAGTGCTACTAATTTAGCAAGTAAGGTTTTTCTGTCTTCAAGGCAAAAAAAAAATGGCCAGAATAGTCACATTTCATTTTCTTTAAAATTGCATAGTAATGCAATGCAATCCTAAACCTTGGAGAAAGTTAACTGCAAGGTTTGTAAGCAGCAGCGTTCCCTCTCCATGGTCAGAGAGAACGATATAACCCTTACAAGTCTCATAATGGTAGTAGACATCTCCACTGTCATCACTGGTCAACCAGTAGTTGTCTGATGGAATTAGATTAGAGCAGGCCACTGATACACAAAATCCTGTTCCCTCTTGTCCACCAAATGGAGCCGATATAGTTAATTTTCTCCCATGGACAACAGTGGGATGAAAACAACCACCACAAAAGAATCAGAGGGGAAAGGTAAAACCAAGCTTCCACTCACACCTTCCATTCTATGTATAGAAAGGGCTCAGATGGCAGTAGGAAATCCACCAAGAATAACCAGTAGGAGATCCACCAGGTAGTCTGCACCACCAGATCCATCCTGGCCTAATCAGGACATGCACACCCTATGGCATGCCCTACCTGCCTATGCAAATACACACAAAGAGCTGACTTGATTAGCAGCCCCATCTGATGTGTTCTTAATCTGGAGGCAGCAGGGGAGCTGACCCTTAAAAACTACAAGTTACTAAGGCAGGGGCTGTAACTGATCTATAGGCCATCTTTATCTGCTTCACCTACAGAAAACAACAGACCATCAACTCTGTCTGAAATACTCTGTGATAGGCTAACTGTGGACATGTTACAAAGGCATGAACAATCATTGGCAATTAACATGTTAAAAGAATCAGGGCTTAGGAAGTTACTTTTAAAAAGGAGCTTGTGTCCATTGCTTATTACATTGTCTGAACAGTAGCCTGTTATTGTTACTGATTACAACACTGACTTTTTTTTTGGGGGGGGGAGTTACTTATTGCCATTTTTTTCGGGGAAAGAAACTCTTGGGATTGATAAAAAGATGGCATAAAACTTGAAAAATCCCTGACAAAGTGCTTCTAAAATGCCTTTTAATTCCCCTTAAATAACTTTTGAAAGCAATTGAAGAACCTTACCTATCACACCAATATAGTAACTTTGATACTGCTTGTCATGCTGCTTTTGGAAACACCACCATTACTCCAAAATGTAATTACATTACTTGTCTTTGTTTCTTCCAAGGTCTGACACAAATGATAGTAACTGGCTCTTAGCAGTCGGAGAGCAATGGTGAATGTAGTACACTGAAGGCAAACCCATGGATCTAAAGGCACCTAAGATGGCCTCTATGAATGACTAAGGGTGCAATTACATGGTGAGAAAAGCATGCATCTGATCCCATCAGAAAGGGTTGCTTTCACAGGAGAGAACTCGCTTCAGTCCAGCCCCAAAGAGTAGACCTACAGATGGACCCAAAAGCCCCAGCTTGGGCATGGACAGGCTGGAGCACTATCCCCTTTACATCATGAGATCACCAAGAAATAACTCTCATGGATCACTCCATCCGCGGTCAAAAATGTGAGCTATATGCCTACGTATGTAATCGCACCCTGAGTTATTACCATGCTATGAGAACACTGATGCTGAAAGTTTTGGTCGAGTGGGAGGAAACATAATTAAATTGTAAACAACACAGAGAGTGCTTTTACCACCATGGGGTGGTATATAAGCAGCACACTTTGGTTTACTGACTATCCTTCACTCCTGAATGTATTCTGTACATCTTTTCCAATATGTAACAAAGGCATTCTCAACACCTGTTTCAAATTGGAATGTACACGTTGTTGTACATCCATCTCCACCTCCTTCATGATTGCCACCATCCCTCTTATAAATGCAAGTGTACTTCCAGATTTTGACCAAGCAGAATATTTCAACATCCCTTTTGAAAAATTCTAAGGAACAAATTGCTGCTTTTCGTTGTAATATGTGATTTCTGGAGACTTCTTTGCCTTATTAATTTCTCCCTGGTCCAGATCTCTCATTAGTTTCTGCTGGCCAATCCAGTTGGTTCATTGACAACATTCCTCTTTCTGTTTCTAAGCACTGAAGGAGTTGATTTGGAGGCCTAGAGATGCCTCTGCTATCATGACTTTTCCTTCCCACCACTACTATTTGGGGCCCTCCGGGCTTTTCTTGCTAGGCAAGAACTAGCTTCTTGGAAGCTAGTTCTTCTCTTTCTAGATTGTACGTACGTTACCATTAATTGTAGGGATGAATGCCAGGAAACCTTTATAGCCTTTATGGTAGATTATCAATGTTGCCCGAATACGTTGGCTGAGTTGTGATAACGGCATAGGCATTATGTTGCTTAGGGAACCAATCTATCTGCTGTCCAATTTTTGTGAGGGATGAGGAATTTGTCAGTTTAGCCAAGGTTAAAAACCTCATAGTCTGAAGACTGGGAAGAGGTCCCAGAATGTATGAAAGCCAAGGGGGTAAGCATGGAGATTGAAGGGAAAATGCAAAGCTGGAAATAGGCTTACAAATAAATTGGTTACATATATTCAGCCTTTGGCTCTTTGCTTGCACTTTTTAGTATAATCACATAGATTTATGCAGTTTGCCAAGTTCAGGGCATCACATGTGAACAAACTGTGGCACACATATGTATGTCTAGATATATTTGATAAACTTTAGCCATGCTGGATGCCATAGCAAACAATAACAAAAAGGAAAGGAAAACACCCATGATGGCTTTGCATTTCTCCCCCTCTTGCCTACCAGAAGCTGGAGGGCAAGACTCATGGCCTGGTTGAGGGCTTCCAAAATGGCCGCTGGTTAGTCAGTGTGTGAGCTGGCCTTCAGTCTCATTGAACAGGTCTCCTCTTACATTCTTGTATTCTAATAACTTAGCCCAAAAAGAAGGGGGGGAAAAACAGGACAGCTAACAATTTTCAAGTTTTACAGCAGTCTGTATAAAGTGTAACTTCCCTCCTTTCTTCCAAATCCCTCCTTTCAAATCCCTCCTTAAAACCCAGTCTTTTCACATGGAATTTCATTTAGCATCTTATTCTCAGCCTGTCATCTCATTCCTAGTTTCAGTCAATCTCTAGCTACATTTCTGCTACTGTTTTCTATACACAATATGAAACAAATGCAGACGTCTTAATAAGTGTGCTAGAAAGAACTTGAGATGATGATGATAATGATGATGATGATGATTTAGTTAACATGGGAAAAAGCTAAACCAACAGATTCACCAGCCCGCAAAGAGGATTTTGAATGCTTAGTTCTTAAAAACCTGGGTTTGGATCCTTGTCTACACAGCCATGTTGGCAGGCCTTATGTCTCCCTAGCTGGCTTCTCATCTTCAGCAGCCTCCATGGCAGGGAGACACAACATTTCCCCATCTTTTGCAGTGGCCAGGGTCAAACCAATACCTTTTGTTGCTTGAGGTAGAGCAACAAATGGTAGCTCCCCTGAAAGCCAGGATAACTAGGCTGATATTCTGTACCTGTATTGCGGAATATCAAGTTACAAAGAAACTTGACATTACACAAGCAGTAGCTGTACATGGAGGTGCTATTCACGAATTGCGCAATCAAGTCATGCAAGCTTAGCTCCCTGGCAAATCTATGCCTGCATAACTTTACGTAATGAAGACCTACAGAGTTATTTGGGCAGCTCAGCCCTAAAAGCTCATGAGTGTATTTCCTCAGAGTAAAACTATATATAAAACAGCCTTCCTTGTGCACCCCTCTAAAGTCAGCTCTCTCTGCTGTATACTGCACTCTGCCTTATGGCAAGGGCTGATGAAGTTTTCCATTCCTGTCTTCTCCTGCCTTCTGGCTGCTCTTGGTCTATCTTTAATCCTAATTACTAGAAAGAGATCAATATCAATTTCCCCTCCTCATCTTTGAACAGCATGAAATGAAAAAAGAACAGGCAGTCCAAGAATAATGTGTCAGATAAATTGTGCTGTGTTTGATATGTTACTAAAAGTTCAAAAATGCCAAACCAATTTCAGAAGTGCTTCTCTCTGATCCAGGAATCTGTAGCACAGCAATTTAGAGTAGGAGTGGGCACATGTAATGCTGATGGACTAAGCAGTGCCATCATCATTGTCGTCACTGCTGTTTTCCTATCCCACCTTTCTGTCACAAATAGCTCTCAGAGTGACTAACTGTAATTAAATGCAGATTAAAAACAAGACATTTATCAAGACGCAACACCAAAAACAATCCATTTAAATCACAATTAAAACAGACTTATCAAAAACAAACAAACCTAGAACTCAACCTGTTAACCTTATCATGAATATCACCAGTAGTGGGCTAGTTTATTTGCCTGCCTCAATAAAATAATTTTTCCCTGTTTATGGAAGTATAGCAGACTGGAAGGCAACCTAGCTACTCTGAATAGACAGTCCCAGAGTCCAAGAAGTACTGTAGGTAGAGAAGATGCAACCAAGGGCATCCAGAGGTGGAGTTTGAAATCTACATTTATTATTGGGGTTTGCTGCCTACATTTCTGAACTCACCTTTAAGAAAGAGATCTAGCACAGACATTTGCCATGACTTTTTTGACTTTCATTCATTCATTCATTCATTCATTCATTCATTCATTCATTCATTCCATATATACATATTCTGCACTATTCTCAAAATATTGGGGCATAGCCTGACAAATACTAGTTCAGAATGAAAGCTAGCATATTTTTTTTAATTAATAGACCAATAAAAGTATCACTTGCCCTTGCTTTTATATTGTGTAAGAACCACATAGTTTTGTTTGATTTTTCCAAAGTCTCACAGTGGTTACTGGAAAGCTTTTCCTTGCAGCTTTATTATATGTGGCATTGATCGTAAAGATAAGCAGCGTTTTCTGATCTGGTTAAAAATGGACAAGGTAATCTTTCAAATAGCTTGCTGCCAATTCATATAAGGCTTTATAGGTCATAAACAACAAAGGAGTCACAAAGTCCCAATAACACACCTTGGTCAATCTTGGAACAGATTAAGTTTTCAAAACATTTTCATTGGCAACCCTGTATACCAGTGGTTCTTAACCTTTATTACTCGGATGTTTTTGAACTGCAACTTCCAGAAACCCCAGCCAGCACAGTTGGTGGTGAAGGCTTCTGGGAGTTGCAGTCCAAAACTCCTGAGTAACCCAAGGTTAAGAACCAGTGCTGTATACAATACATTGCATGTTATGAACTTATGCATCACTATGGCCATTTATCTGCAGGAACCAGTGCAGTTTGAGAAGTGGTCTCAGTGGCTCTAAATCACACCTGTCATTAAATTCTGTCCAGAAGTGATCTAGATGTATTTGGGTCCTGGAGTATCTCATTTTTAGAAAGCAGATGGTTCTGCCTCCTAATTCTGAGGCTCTTGCTGTCTCTTCCTGGTTTCTGTTCCTAATGTGCAAGGAAAGCAAATATTTGCAACAGTTTCCTCTCTACTGCATTGAATGATTGGTAGACCATAATGTGACAGGGGAAAACTGGCCACATATTCCTTTCTGTTGCCCAGTTCACTATCTTTATAGGGAAGGAGAAGAGTGAGAGTTTCATATAGGCTATGTGAATCCACCTGTATGCTGATCAGGGATGGAGATAATTGTTGGACCACAACTGACATGTTTCTTTAATAGGCCAACTAATGAGGGTCACACTTCAACATCTGAATAGCTCAGTCATTTAGGTCTCTGGCTGCGGAGCCAAAGGTTAGGAGTTCAATTCCCTTTTAAAATTTTTTATTTTTAAACTACTTGGAATAGGGTAGGGAATACAAAAGGTAAAAGGAAATGGAAAGGATGGGAAAAGGGTTTTAAGGGTAGGAGAGCACAGAATATACAAGCATCCAATCTATTCATTTTTCAATAAAAAAATCAACTTTCTACTTTTTTTGACTGTTTGATTACCCTCTAACTATCAGCTTACATTTATGTTTTAGTTTAAATCTAAGTTACTCCAACACTATCAGGAAACTGAGACCAATTGTAAAATACATCCCCTCTTTCAATTTCCTTCTGTCTTGGACATACGTTCAGCATGCCTGAAAAAGTATCTATTTCTATCACTTCCCATATTTTCTCAGTACACTTCTCTTGTAGGAGTTCAATTCCCCATTGTGCCTCCTAGACAGGGGCTGGACTCAATGATATACAGTGGTGCCTCGCATAGCGATATTAATTCATTCCGCAAAAATTGCTGCAGAACGAAAACGTCGCTATGCGATATTAAAAAGCCAATAGAAACGCATTAAAATATGATTAATGCACTCCTATGGGCTTAAAACTCACCTTTAAGCAAAGATCCTCCATAGCACCGCCATTTTGGTGCCTCTAAAGCGAGGAATCAGTCCCTAAACACAGCGGGCAACCATTTTGTTTGCCCGACGGCCATTTTGAAACCGCCGATCAGCTGTTAGAAATTATCGCTTTGCAATGATCGGTGCCTGAAGCAGGGAACCGATCATCGCAAAGCGAAATTCCCCCATAGGGAACATCGCAAAGCAATCGCTTTTGCGATAGCAAAAAATGCGTCGGAAAGCGATTTTGTTGTAAAACGAAGCGATCGCTATGCGAGGTACCACTGTATAGGGTCTATTCTAACTTAGTATATTCTAAGATATTCTAAGTCTGAGTCCTAAATTCAGTACATCCAAGTCATGAGCCTGTCTTCAAGCAGAGTGCAACCCCATTCAGCACAGACTGAATTCTTATTCCCTGTTCTGCCTCTCAAACAATCAGGAGTAGGGTTCCTCCCCCCCCGCCACCCCAGGTATGTAACAGAACTTCAGTTTATTCATTATCCATTACAAGCATTAGTGATTTCAGACATGCAACAAGACGAGATTCCTTAGATTTAGATGGAAATGAAAGAGAGAATTTGGTGTCATCAGGATACTGGTTTTATCAGTACCTGTAAAATGAATCATTACATGTGCTCGAATCATTTCCAACTTATGGTGGCCTTAACAGGGTTTCTGTGGTATGTGGAATGTTCAAAAAATGGTTTATCATTGCAGCCCCTTAGTGAGTTTTCATTGCTGAGCAGGGATTTGAAGCCATGTCTGCTGATTTCTAGTTTGATATGCTATCTACTACCCCACAGTGGCTCTCAACGTCAACCCTGCTGAACATTTTAAAATGGAATTCTGAAAGCACACATACCAAGTTAGTGTTTGTGATCACTAGCCATACGTGTACAAATGAAGTTAGTCTGTACTGATTATATAACTTTAAACAGATAAAAATGGCCATAAAGTTTAGCCTCCATTATTTAATTTGGGGAAAATGTCTTGATGATTCTATGTATAAAACTCATTTTATAATACTCCAGAAAGTAACTTAGGGTTCACACACAACTTACTGCTTTTGAACATACATTTCTTCTGCTTGCTTGATTTTTACAATAATAATATGATAGAGCTAGTTTCCTGTAATTCTTTCTTGTTTTGCTTTTCTAAAGAATAAGATACAAAACACACCTGATTTACATTACAAACAAAGAGGTTGATCTCAGTAAACTACTGTAATGTTCTAAAGCTCTGCTAGGAAGAATAAGTGTACAAGTAGCTCTTGCAGGCCCTGTTCCATACTCCCCAATTTTGGATGGCTTCCAATAGCAATTTCTTCCCATTCCCAGTTCCTGTGCTCTATTGAACTGGAAACCAGGGAAGCACTGGTGTATTTGTACATAGATAGTTAGATCTGCACATTTGGCTTCTTGTGTTACCAGCTACCTAAGTATGGATTCTTGCCCATACTCATCTTTAACTGATTATGATTGATCTTGAATATTTTGTTAAAGACAAATGTATGGCTAAAAATCCATACTTAGGTAGCTGGTAACACATGATTGATCTTGACTTCCAGCTTGATGCTACGATGAGACAGCAGGAGGAAGATGGGCTGAATTCTAACCTGTTTGGGATCCCCCAGGGGGTTAAAACCACCCTGAAGAGGTGGTGAAATGGGGGCAATGCCTTTTGATCATGGGGGGAAGCGGTGGTTATCCATGTTATCCAATCAACCAGCGGGCGGAAACAAGCAGCTGAATTAGCTTGCTTGCAAGTCGTCGGCAGCCAGCAAATGAAGAAGCGATAAAACAGCCAATTGACACATCGTCATTACCACTGGGTGAGATACAACATTTTAACTATACTGCTCTATGCTTATTATCCCTGGATGGTATAATGCTTTTAACAGAAATAAGTATCTCTTAGCCCCAACACTAAATAGAGCAGCGGTGGATCTGGAGAAGGGGAAAGAGACGCAAAGAAAATAAATTATTTAAACACTTAATTATACTTCAAGGAAGGAAGTTTGGTATTACTTTGGTGTTAAACTTAAGAAATTTCCCTCTTTAAAATATTTTAGCCAAACAATGCTGGGAGTAAAACTGTTTGTTACGACTATCTTACAGCGTTGGCAAAAAGCCCAGAACATGACCTTAAATACTCAAACTTGGAACTCTGTTTTGACTTTCCTTTTTTTCCCCTGAGAACTGACTAAAATATAGACAATTAACTTTGGAAAATCTAATACAAACATCGAGTGAATGGTGTTGTCAACTTACATCAGAGACTGGATTCAAAATTAACTCTAAAGGTGATCAATTTACTAAAGTGGACTTATTGAAGCAATTATTAATGGCACTGGACTGACTGCTCTAAGCTACTGGATATCTTTCACTTAAAATACAAGTACTTGGCATCTTGGGACATAATGCTACAACAAGGGAAATTTTGGGATGAAACAAAATCTAACTTTCAAGCAATATTAGAAATAGTGAGATCCCATAACAAAGAGGTGAAATCATTCAAGGAGCAACTAAAGAAGGACTATCTTCAACAGGAGACAGGGAACAATGAACAAGAAAATGTGAGGGTGGTGGATGATGTATGCCAACCAAAGGAAGGGCTGGAGGATATCAGAGGAGAAATTTTAGGAGATTTAATTCTAACCTTAGTGCTGAGGAGAATTTTAGCTGTGTTAAGGGAAGATAAGGGGAGAAAAACAGCAGAATTAATTATCAATAGCCTGGAAGATCTATTGGAGATAGATCAAGTGCATGAAGATGTATTGGAGATAGATCAAGTGTATAAAAGATGACACAAGGCACGGCAGAATGTTTAGGGAGATAGAAAGAAGAACTGGGAAAAGACAAATAAGAGCAGGAGTTACTTAGAAAGATGAAATGGGGGAAAATATTAAGGTGGCCCTCAACGTTGAAAGCATGTATTATACCTAACTTCTGGAATGGTAAAGGGGCATATCTTATATATTGAAAAATGGAATTAAACTGAAATAAGGGATCACTAATCAGGGTTAAGGCATAACACGGTGGTTTTTAAGGTAAATTGAAGCTAGATATAAGGATGGGGCAAAACAAATAGTACTGATATAGACATGATAGAAAATGTGGAGATAGAAATGGTTAAACAATTATATAAAGAAAATCTGTATCAAATACTTTAGATAACATTTATTTATTTATTTATTTATTTATTTATTTATTTATTTATTTATTTATTTATTTATTTATTTATTTATTTATTTATTTATTTATTTCCCGTCTATCTGGTCAGTTACGACCACTCTAGGCGACTATTATGTGTTAGGAACCTTCTCAGTTATTATTGGTATAAAATACAAAGTTCATCAGTTAAATCACCTCAAAATTATATAGATTTGGAACTGGAATTACTTTTATTAGATATGTTATTAGAGAATTTTGAGAACATTGTATACTATGAGAGCAATAGTATGATAGTAGCCAATATTGTATACCAAAATACACACATGAACAGTTTAAATGTTTAAAAAATGTATAGACTTTGAAGAGACAATTACAGTAAGACACCAAGATGCAAAAAAAACCAAATAATTCTAAGCAACCCAAGTAACATGATGTTTAACAAGCACAAATTGAATGTAGATAGATTGAAAAATTAATAAAATGTTTTAAAAATAATAATCATGATTTATCTGTGCAACTGCATGAGGACTGCAACTATAATAATAATCATGTGTCATCAACTCTGACTTATGGCGACCCTTTTCAGGGTTCTCTAAGTACTCAGAAATGGTTTACCATTCCCTTTTCTGTGAGTGCTCTGGGACTGCACAGCTTGTCCAAGGCCACACCGGCTGACTCTACTCAAAGGAAGCACAGTGGAGAACTGAGCTATTCAGACAGCTACAGTATAGCCACATTTATATGTGCTTTACCTTTGTAACCACTACTTGAAGGAATTATTCTATTACTCTATTCTATTTTAGCATCACAATAATCTTGTAAGGTACTTTGAGTTAGGAGTAAGGAATCCAAGATCATGCATTGCACACTGAAGGACGTTCTTCACTGTTGTGGCTGAACACTCCATCCACTGCAGTCCACCACTCCACGCTGGCTCTCTTTCATAATGTTCATTCAAAGTGATACTTTCTTGTAAAGCTCAGTGGGCGGTCATTTTATTTACTGTTGGTTCTCTCTGCATTTTCAAAAATGTATTCCTAAATCTGGGTGGGGGACAAGGGAAACAATAATGCTTCTTTTTACATTTCACTCCTGAAAGAAAGATTTAGATGGTGAATCAGGTGTCTAGCTCAAACACCCAAGTGTTCCTGTGTTTGCAATATACAAAGCAATTAAAATCCCATTGGGTAAAATAAAGTAATAAAACCTTGACTGGAAACATTACATTTGGATACTGACAATTAGAATAATTACTGGCCAGAGGGGGTCTCGGCAGCTTCCTCTGTCAAGTTCAGGATCTGAAAGCTGCAGGTAGCTTGAGTTCTTCCTTATTTCAACCTGTTAGAGTTGTTTCCAGTAGCATTCACTAGATGTCTTTATACAAGTGAAAAGCAGTCACTGCCGAGCCTGCCACAGTGTGATTCCTGTTAACAAGACACAGGTGACAGGCATAGTTTTGCTCTGAAGAGCCTACTTTACAGCCAGCCACTCCATTTTGCACTTCAAAGGGTGTACTGTATTTTAAGTTGGAGCCCTTATTGATTCCGGCAGCTTTTGGTCAGTGTTTTGTACATGAGGTGCTGGACACTCTATGCACTGTTTTCAGATGCTCGGATTGCTGCATCACAGAAACAGAGACCAAGACCAAGAGATACCATTCGGATTTATTCTGTAACAAGCTTTGCATTTAACACAACTAAGCTGGGATGTCTTCATTAACTGACTAATTAAAGGATCTCTAACCAGCCCTGTATCAATGGATCTCAGTGTGAGGTACCATCAGTAAAACTGCCTTAAAATAATCTAAAGCAATTTAACAAAGAAATAACTGTGCTTCACATAAAGCAACTTGCAAAATCTATGCTAACATAGCCTCTTTATTATGTACGCAAGGTTTTGCAATCACTTCTTCACTTGAAACAATTGAGTACCATGTGATCCTGAACAAATATTTCTAGTTTATAATGTTCCTTGTGAAAATAATGAACTAATTTGGTCTGGGATTCCCAGTGTGGTGTAGTGGATAAAGAGATGGACTAGGACTCTGAAGAAAAAGGTTTGAAGCCCTGCTCGGGCATGGAAACTGAGCAGGGGAGCTGGTAAAATATCCTCCTTAAATATCTCATTTACTTTCAAAGCCCTACATCAAGAGTCTGTTGAGGTCTGCCACTTTGCTGTTTGACCTGTTCAATTGTAACTAACAAAACCTTTTATTCTTTCTCTTACTAATGTCTCAGAATGCGTTATTGATACTGTAAATGCCAACTGATGAGGAAAAAGGGTAGACTATTCTGGGGAACTTGAAGCTAATCTGCTGTGAATCCCTGCCCCTGTCACACTGCTAGCGGAACTGAACTAGAAATTCAAAACTCCGCAACACTTTATGTAGGAAAGTCCTCACAGCATGCATTGGGCTTCACACATTTGTCTCAAATATGCCTCAGCTGAACCATGCAAGCAACAAAATGGGAAAATGCTATTTAGAACCATGAGGTAAAATCATTTGTGGTCAAGCAGTTTGTAATACACAAATTGCTTCGTGACAAAATGGAGATCAGCTCTCTCATAATTTCATTCATCGTTCTAGATTATTCCTTAAGTAAAAAATTAAAAATGAATACCTGTTAAAACATGAAAATAATGTGTACTGTGATGCTACTGTATGTGGTTCTGCAGTGATGTGCCTTTCTCTTGAGCATTCTGTAGTGAGTCATCGCCACCACAACAGCAATGTGGGCTTCATTGAAAGGGCATTCACTGAAAAAAATAACCCTTCTTCACTGTGCCCATTGTCCACAACTGGGATTTTTGCATTCTCTGTACATGCAGATAGAGTGAAAAGCTACGTACAGCAGTGACGATTTGTTCGTATCATTTTAAAATGTCCTTGCCCTGCTTGTGGATGGTGAGGCTCAGAATGATCCCACTGCTTTATGGAAACTGCTCTGGGGACCTTTTGTTGTATGGGTCAATAGGTGTGAACCTTACCCAGGCAACCAAGCCTCCATCTATCTCCTTACATAGCTTGGAGCCGGTAGTCTGGGCTGTGACTGCACTAACAGGGAGATGAGAGTTTTTGCATGCCAAGTTGAATAGTGAGCTTATCATTTAGATTCACAGAAGCTATGACCCTAACACGCCCTAGGTTCTTATTTATCAGCAGCCTCTCATTCTGCCTGTTACGTAGCAATGGGAGTGGTGTAGGACAAAATATGATCCCACTCTCATTGCATAGTTATTGGTTTGCCTTCCACCTGGCCCATGCATCATCCTGTAAGCCAATCAGCTGCACGAGTTGTTTCTGAGGATGGGGCCTTGTAGTGAACCTTTACACCCAGTCCATGGGTAGAGATCTGCCACAGACTTTAGCAGAGGCTCTTAGCAGTGGAGGTCAGCACTTGGGCTAAAACCCAGGGCAGATTCATTGTCCTCATGAAATTAGAGTGACCAGCCTCTTCTGTGCCTTCAAGTCTACAGTTTGCAGCATTATCTCACTCCAATCAGTTTCCTTTTAAGCAGTTTGCCTACTGAAACTGTCTCTCTTTTGCTTTCTATTTTCAACCAAGGACTGCAACCCATACATTTCACTGTGATATGAACATGTTGCTCTTGACGTCTGCACTGCTTTCATGTGCAGCCCGTGATGTGGAAAGAAGCAGCAGCAATCTTAGTCAATCTGTTTTTTTCAATGCATGTCAGAACTATTTCTTAGGATTTTAGCCAGGATTTCACCCAACACATTCCAAGAAATATACACTTCTACTGAAGGTAAACAATTCTAACAAAACAATCCAGATAACATGGAATTATTCGTATGGCTTCACTGGGAAAGCTCTCTGGCAGACACCAACTCTTTGCTACACTTCAGGCAGCTTTTTAAAATGTAAAGTTAATTGAAAATTGTCCCCTAATCTGTGCCTTTCATTTCTGAAATTCATATAAAATTAAACAGTAAAACAAAGAGTGACTGAAATGAATGAAGCTGCACAGAAATCAGCACAGCCCCTGAACACAGTAGAATTCTTCCATTTAATTACCCAATAAAGATGTATTACTATATGCACTTATTTCTTCATGAAGGTTAGTTTTGTCTTTTACCAAAAAAAGGGAGTTATGCCTTGTTATTTTGGTTTACTTTGCTTCCAAAACATGTACATCATCTTAAGGACACAGGCTTTCTGATCTGTATTTCACAGAAGTCAGGGGTACCTCTGACACTTTTAAGGTGTCTTCAATAAGTCCAAACCTCTCACTAAGAAGAAACAAACTTCCTAGAAATATATTGTTTCCATGGCAATTAATTTTCCTCTGTAATATACAGCCGAATGAATTCTCAGTATGTTTTAAATAGCATTTGTAGTGTGAAAACAGGCATCGCACAAAGGGAACTTCACAACTGCCCTTAGCTCCACAGATATATAGAGCAGATACCACTACATCTGGCTTTTGAACTCTTCAGGGCTTGATATTGCAAAGGGAAATGTACTTCTGAATTTAAGGGTAAAGCTCAGTGGTAGAACACATGTTTTGTATACAAAAGGTACCAGATTCAACATTGCAGCTGCCTGAAGGAAAGGCGTAAAGGACCTGACAATAGAACATGTGATGCAGACACAGCCTGGATAAAATGCAGAGATGAAATGCAGTGAAGAGATGCTAAGGAGCAAAGATTGTCCTTCAGAAAGCTCTGCTTTTTACCTTAAAATACGCAGAAGCGCAGAACTTATGAAAATACTGCCAACTATGGCACCAACTTAACATGATCATGTGACCCAGGATTCCCAAAGGATCAGCTGAGTGCCAAACTGATCCTTTGGGAATACTGAGTACTTTTCTTCAGCTCTAATATAAATTCTGCAGTTAGGCAAAAAGCACCTAAGAGTCTGATCTGTTCTGAATGGCCAAGGCCAACGTTCTTAAACATTCATTTGTTTGTTTGTTTGTTTGTTTGTTCGTATAGTCGTTTAGTCGGTGTAGGTGAGTGCATGTACAAACACACAAAAAATGCATGCTGTCGTTTCCAGTTAAACCTACTGGATTTAATGGTGCTTACCTTCAGCTGGGCAGTCTTGCATTTTAATACCTTCACCTTTTATATTGTTTCACATATGTTCACTGAAAAAAGCATGCTGATCCTTTAGTAGGTCCGTCGTCATTTAGTTGTGTCCGACTCTTCGTGACCTCATAGACCAGAACATGCCAGGTCCTCCTATCTTCCACTGCTTCCCGAAGTTGTGTCAATTTCATGTTGGTTGCTTCACAGACATTGTCCAGCCATCTCATCCTCTGTCGTCCCCTTCTCCTCTTGCCGTCACACTTTCCTAACATCAAGGTCTTTTCCAAGGAGTCTTCTCTTCTCATGAGATGGCCAAAGTACTGGAGCCTCAGCTTCAGAATCTGTCCTTCCAGTGACAGGAAAAACCATAGTTTGACTATTTGGACTTTTGTTGGCAAGGTGATGTCTCTTCTTTTTAAGATGCTGTCGAGGCTTGTCATCGCTTTCCTCCCAAGAAGCAGGCGTCTTTTAATTTCATGGCTGCTGTCTCCATCTGCAGTGATCATGGAGCCCAAGAAAGTAAAATCTGTCACTGCCTCCGTATCTTCCCCTTCAATTTGCCAGAAGGTGATGAGACCACTGACCATGATCTTAGTTTTTTTGATGTTGAGTTTCAGACCGTTTTTTGCACTCTCCTCTTTCACCCTCATTACAACGTTCCTTAATTCCTCCTTACTTTCTGCCATCAGAGTGGTATCATCTGCATATCGGAGGTTGTTGATATTTCTTCCGGCAATCTTAATTCCGGCTTGGGATTCCTCCAGTCCAGCTTTCCGCATGATGTATTCTGCATATAAGTTAAATAAGCAGGGGTTACAATATACAGCCTTGTCGTACTCCTTTCCCAATTTTGAACCAATCAGTTGTTCCATATCCAGTTCTAACTGTTGCTTCCTGTCCCACATATAGGTTTCTCAGGAGGTAGATAAGGTGGTCAGGCACTCCCATTTCTTTAAGGACTTGCCATAGTTTGCTGTGGTCCACACAGTCAAAGGCTTTTGCATAGTCAATGAAGCAGAAGTAGATGTTTTTCTGGAACTCTCTGGCTTTCTCTCTAATCCAGTTCATGTTTGCAATTTGTTCTCTAGTTCTTCTGCCCCTTTGGAATCCAGCTTGTACTTCTGGGAGTTCTAGGTCCACATACTGCTGAAGCCTACCTTGGAGGATTTTGAGCATAACCTTGCTAGCGTGTGAGATGAGTGCAATTGTACGGTAGTTGGAGCATTCTTTGGCACTGCCCTTCTTTGGGATTGGGATGTAGACTGATATTTTCCAGTCCTCTGGCCACTGTTGAGTTTTCCAAACTTGCTGGCATATTGAATGTAGCACCTTAACAGCATCATCTTTTAAGGTTTTAAATAGTTCAACTGGAATGCCATCATCTCCACTGGCCTTGTTGTTAGCCATGCTTTCTAAGGCCCACTTCACTTCACTGTCCAGGATGTCTGGCTCCAGATCAGCATCCACATTATTTGGGTTGTTTGGGATATCCAAATCTTTCTGATATAATTCCTCTGTGTATTCTTACCACCTCTTCTTGATGTCTTCTGCTTCTGTTAGGTCCCTCCCATTTTTGTCCTTTATCGTGTTCATCTTTGCACGAAATGTTCCTCTAATATCTCCAATTTTCCTAAACAGATCTCTGGTTTTCCTTTTCTGTTATTTTCCTCTCTTTCTTTGCATTGTTCATTTAAGACGGCCCTCTTGTCTCTCCTTGCTATTCTTTGGAAGTCTGCATTCAATTTTCTGTAGCTTTCCCTATCTCCCTTGCATTTTGTTTCCCTTCTCCTCTCTGCTATTTCTAAGGCCTCGTTGGACAGCCACTTTGCTTTCTTGCATTTCCTTTTCTTTGGGATGGTTTTTGTTGCTGCCTCTTGTACAATGTTACGAGCCTCTATCCAAAGTTCTTCAGGCACTCTGTCCACCAAATCTAGTTCCTTAACTTCATACTGTATGATCTCTCCCATCATTCGCAGCTAGCAGGATAGTTGTGGTCTCACACCAAGTTGGGATAGCTGGTTTAGAACATTCTGACCCTTGAAGGAGGAATGTGCACTTCAGTGCCTCACTATGTGAGAGGAGTTCCTGTCTGGAAGCCGTGTACCTTTAAGAAGATGGGGTTCTTTCTTTATTTTCATGGCAGTTTGCGTCAATCTATTTTCTAAATTGTATTAATTCCCTTTTTGAATGGCCAATTGGGAGACAGCGAGAATGTCCCCCCCCCAACACATGTCTGTTGTCCAAAGCAAGTAGCACTGAAAGATTTGTCCTTCCTGGAGAGATGACATATAGGGAGGAAACAGGTTTTTGCCTTCATGTTTGATCTGACTCTTAAAGGCACTACTAGACAATGAACGTTTGGGCTCTGACCATTTCCAACGGGACTCCCAAAATGGAACAACAGTCTTGTAACAGCTTTGGCAGCCACTCTATGATCTGACATGGGAAGCCGCTTGCAGATATTGACTGCAGCCTTAAAAGCACTGTGCAGTTGGAGTGTATTTCAGTAGCCTCCATATAAAGGCATTAATATTTGAAACAGTTTTTTACAACTTGCTGCCCTACAACAAATCCTCAAAGTGCTTTAACGGCTACGTTTGATTATTATTTTTTAAAACATACACACATAGACCAGGAGATTTGAAGGCAGTGTCATGATCATGAAAACAAACAGACACAACCAAGCTATTGGTGCAAATCAAACTGCACAAGGAGAATGGCTGCGGTGAAAAAGAGAGCAAATTACATCCTGCCTTATATCTGGATTCTGAAATTCCAGTGCAATTACCTAACTGAAATATGGTAACTAAAGTATCATTAATTGCTTAATTAGGTTGCATTGTGGTGCAGGGAATGTAAAATAGGTGCACTTGAAGGAAGATTAAAGGTTGTTGTCAAATACTCACACTACCAGTTGATTGCATTAATGGTGTTATTTGTGCTGCTGTAATTATTGCAGTAATTTATACTTCTGGGCTTATTATTATTATAGCACTGAAGATGTCAACTGTCATTATTTCATACTCCTCCTCTGTATATAAAAAAGACTCCTCAGCATAATTACACTTTGTAATGAAACTAAATGCATAAAACTTTGATGAGAAAAGAACACTCAGGTGCTGCAGCACTAATTTTTGCTGGAAATTGAGGAAATAAAAGGGATCAGAAAACAGCCATGACCGTTACCAATGGGGATGTTTCCTAAGAGGGCCACTTACACATTACAGAAAAGGGAAGAGAGGGATGAGATGATCAAAAGAAGAGAGCACCAGTTTGCATAAAATCTGTGACAACCCCCTCCTCTCCCCATTTTACCTTCAGGATATTGATGAGCTTATTGTCAAGGAAATGAGAAGGCCCCACTACTAGGTTCCCCTTCTGTCATGGCATTCACACGACGACAGCCTTGCGAAAAAAGTGGAGAAGATGTCCGTGTGCACTTCGTCCACCAAACGTTCCTTTGCACACTTAAAGGTTTTCCTTCATTGCACAACTTTCCATTTTCTCTCTTTATTCATACCAGAGTGCTGCACGGTTTAAAACTATGTACTTATATGAAAGATAGGTAATATGAAAAAAAAATGAAATGTTAAGATAATTCAGCTATTTTTGACCAAAAGTGGGCTACTTCAAGAGTGTTCTTGCAGCCATTTGCTGGATCCTTTTTAGTTCATGTGGTGGGGCATAAATTGCATGCACATAAATGCTGCATTGACTGAATTTCTCTGCAGTCACAGAAAATCTGGTCTCTATCAAGGAGACCCATTTTGCTTCATTATTCTTTGATCTTCCTACTTTGCTTCAATGTCTGCTAAGTGGCTGCCAGGTGGTCCAGCTGGAATCTTGTCCTGGTGGGAGACACTCTTTGGCATTCAACCATTTGACAAGACATGTTGTTTTCGTTCTCCATAGGTTTAGCCTTCACTTCCAGAAGCATTGCACTGTAAACCTTCCACTGATAAATAACTATGTGCACCTGTTCAACCTTTTAACCAGATGTGCTAGTTGGTTTGAGGTGTGGAGTTGGTGCACGAAAGGCAGATCATGGCACTGAGCTTGGATACAGAAATATATTTTGGAGCCACAAAAGTCAACAGGGTGAGTGAGGAAGAAGAGTCACATGACAGAGCCCTGACTTCAGTATCTGTGTACGCAGCATGAACGTCTATAGAAGGGAGAGTTATGTTGTTTTGTGAACTGGCCCCTCTGTAAACAAGAACCAGGATAGTGCCATGTCTCTCCGGGGGAGGTTTATGCTTTATGTGCATACATTTGGGGAGGTATTGTGGTACTGTGGATGAGGCTACCCAGTATGGCATCATTCATTGCTAGTGTGTTCAATTCCAGAGCACTTGAACAGGGTTAATGGAGGTGTGCACTCAGAAAGTATAATGCTTTGATTTAAACAAAACTAAAGCACTGATGGTTTGGCTCTTCCTACAATCCATCCTGTTCTTTCTGTCAAAGTTTTTCTCTGCCAAACAAATCTCTCTTAGTCTGTAATTTGCTCAGTGCTTCTGGGTGTATCTTTGTATTTGGACACCTCAGCTCTGGCAGAAGCCAGAAGGGTTTTTTCCCAGCTTAAGCTGACGTTATCTGCTGCATTTGTTTCTCAGGATGTCAGAATGGGCTGTGGTAGTATTTGCCACAGTTATATCCAGGCTGGATTATTTCTAGAGAGGTCTGTCCCTGAAACCCTGTTCTTAGCATAGTAAGTCACACCTAGAGTAGGAATCAACGGGACTTATGGAGAAGCTGATTCTCCAAATCCCTAGGGATTCAATGGGCCCACTCTACTTTTAACTTACAGTTGGAGTTATAATTTTTCCCCCTGTCATTCTGTTCTAGAGTTACACCAGACGGACAACAACAACAACAGCAGCAGCAACAACAATGGTTGTTGTAGTTTTTTTGGGATGTTTGACCGTGTTCATAATTTCTTAAACAGCCCGAAAAACCTACAACAACCATCGGATCCCGGCTGTGAAAGCCTTCGAGAATACAACAAGATTAATAATCAAAAAAATAAAAGACATAGTTAAATAACACCACAGAAGCAGCACTTGGTGGTTGTGGGAAGTAGCCAGTGTGAAGCCAGGTGGGTAGAGAACAAAGCCTCAAATGCATCTATTGTGGAAATCCGTGAAGCCCTCTTCACCGATATACAGCAGGCATCCTTCAGTCTCAAGAGACCATGGTAACAGAGAGGGAACAGCATCTAGTGTGGCTGAGAAGGCCAATTCAAAAGTAGCAATCCCTTCCACTGAAGACAAATACAATCTGTCCCCTGCCCAGCTCTCTGATTTTGCTGGTTTGGGGACTGCCTCTTTGCCTCGGCCTGCTGGACAATTGCCTCTTCAAATAGGAAGATACCATGCTGCACTGCCTGCCTCCAGGCTGCTCAGATGTCAAGGTTTCCCATCTGTTGAGGTCCATTCCTAAGGCCATCAGATCCCACTTGCAGATATCCTTGTATCACAGCTGTGGTCTCCCTCTGGGGCGATTTCTCTGTACTAATTCTCCCTACAGGCGATATTTTGGAATCTGACCATCAGCCATTCTCATAACATGCCCAAGCCAACGTAGAAGCCGCTGTTTCAGTAATATATACATGCTAACAATTCCAGCTCGTTCTTGTTGTTGTTTAGTCATTAAGTCATGTCCAACTCTTCATGACCCCATGGATCAGAGCACGCCAGGCCCTCCTGTCTTCCACTGCCTCTCAGAGTTTGGTCAAATTTATGTTGGTCATTTCGATGACACTGTGCAACCATCTTGTCCTCTGTCGTCCTGTTCTCCTCTTGCCTTCACACTTTCCCAGCATCAGGGTCTTTTCCAGGGAGTCTTCTCTTCTCATGAGATGGCCAAAATATTGGAGCCTCAGCTTCAGGATCTGTCCTTCCAGTGAGCACTCAGGGTTGATTTCCTTCAGAACGGATAGGTTTGTTCTCCTTGCAGTCCAGGTGACTCTCAAGGGTCTCCTCCAGCACCACAATTCAAAAGCACCAGTTCTTCAGCAGTCAGCCTTCTTTATGGTCCAGCTCTCACTTCTATACATCACTACTTGAAAAACCATAGCTTTGACTATGCGGACCTTTGTCAGCAAGGTGATGTCTTTGCTTTTTTAGATGCTGTCTAGGTTTGTCATCGCTTTTCTCCCAAGAAGCATGTATCTTTTAATGTCGTGGCTGCTGTCCCCATCTGCAGTGATCATGGAGCCCCTGACCTTCTTTTGGAGTGTGCTATGACTTTACCACTCACACCCAACTCTGAAAATGAATCTGGTGCTACTAAGGGCTTCTTGTCCTGGCTACCTGGGGAAGACCTTCTGAAGTTTTAAAAATAAAGTATAGAAGGATACTTAAAATCTGTTTGGCTGTTCGCTCAAGAAGGAAAAATGAGAGGGAAAAACAGAATGGCAACTGCTAGTGGTTGAAATGTGAAAATATGACTTTTTTGGAAGACAACTTCCAACTTCCAGAATCCCTCATCCAGCATGTCCTGTTGCATTCTTCCCGAACGTTTCTATTGATGTATATAAGGGAGAGATGCCTTTAGAAGGAAGGTATCATGCGCTGGATTATGGAGAAAGCCAGAGAGTTCCAGAAAAACATCTACTTCTGCTTCATTGACTATGCAAAAGCCTTTGACTGTGTGGACCACAGCAAACTATGGCAAGTCCTTAAAGAAATGGGCGTGCCTGACCACCTTATATATCTCCTGAGAAACCTATATGTGGGACAGGAAGCAACAGTTAGAACTGGTCATGGAACAACTGAGTGGTTCAAAATTGGGAAAGGAGTACGACAAGGCTGTATATTGTAACCCCTGCTTATTTAACTTATATGCAGAATACATCATGCGAAAGGCCGGACTGGAGGAATCCCAAGCTGGAATCAAGATTGCCGGAAGAAATATCAACAACCTCTGATATGCAAATGATACCACTCTGATGGCAGAAAGTGAGGAGGAACTAAAGAACCTTGTAATGAGGGTGAAAGAGGAGAGTGCAAAAAGCGGTCTTAAACTCAACATCAAAAAAACAAAGATCATGCCACTAGCCCCATCACATCCTGGCAAATAGAAGGGGAAGATATGGAAGCAGTGACAGATTTTACCTTCTTGGGCTCCATAATCACTGCAGATGGAGACAGCAGCCACGAAATTAAAAGACGCCTTCTTCTTGGGAGGAAAGCAATGACAAACCTTGACAGCATCTTAAAAAGCAGAGACATCACATTGCCAACAAAAGTCCAAATAGTCAAAGCTATGGTTTTTCCTGTCATGATGTATGGAAGTGAGAGCTGGACCATAAAGAAAGCTGACCGCCGAAGAATTGATGCCTTTGAATTGTGCTGGAAGAGGCTCTTGAGAGTCCCCTGGACTGCAAGGAGAACAAACCTATCAGTTCTAAAGGAAATCAACCGTGAGTGCTCCCTGGAAGGACAGATCCTGAAGCTGAGGCTCCAGTACTTTGGCCATCTCATGAGAAGAGAGGACTCCCTGGAAAAGACCTTAATGTTGGGAAAGTGTGAAGGCAAGAGGAGAAGGGGACGACAGAGCATGAGATGGTTGGACAGTGTCATCGAAGCAACCAACATGAATTTGACACAACTCCGGGAGGCAGTGGGCCTGGCGTGCTCTGGTCCATGGGGTCACGAAGAGTCGGACACGACTAAACGACTAAACAAAACAAAACAAATCATGCCATACATAACAACATACATATAAATTATTACATTAAAAAATAAACTAAATTTAAGACCCTACCTTTTCAGGTGACATAGAATTCTATGTGGCTATGGCTCCCCATTACAGTGGCAGCCTAGCCACATAAATATCCCTACCCGCCCCCAAACACTCTAAATTACTGTTTGTTCTTCCTCTCCACTGAGGCCATCAAATCCATGTACTGTACACAACGCTGACACTTCCATCTGCTGACTGAAAATTAATAATGTTTTTCAGTTATCTTAAAAACAACATCACAATAGTTCAGACATCCACAAACATTTTTGCAGCTTCTCCATTTTCACAATCCATTAACATTTTATCTCCCAAAAAGTGATTTTTAGTCTTGTTGCTTCCTTAGCAGCCATTTTTGTTTGCATGAACGGTAACTTAGTAGTAGCTTAAATGGATGCAGAAAAGATTACTCAATTCATTAAATCTTTTCAAATAAATATTTCACACCTTCAAGGGAAAACTGGGTGCAATGGGAGACTCATTTATATAGTTCAGCACATCTGTAGATTTTAACTGATTTCTTGTTTAGCCCATGGAAGCGGAAATAAGGTAACAGCTTATTATGTTTCTTATTAACTCATCTGGAAATTTCACTTAAGCTGCAATCCTACATTCATTTATGTGCACATTAACTCCCACTAAACTCAAGGCATACTTCTGAAGAACTATGTAAAACATTGCCCTGCAAATATTATTCAGACAACTAAATGACAACACAATAGCTTCCATCTATCACATTTTAAGGAGTGCATTTATTAACTTACAAAACAAACTGTTAGCCTTCAACCAATAGTTTATTATCAGCTATAGACAAAGCCCAATTACTCTGGCTTCACAGACAAGCAAATGTCAAAGCAAATTCTATTTAAATATAACCTTCATTTAAAAATACTGGTCCTCAAATGGCTCTGTGTACAAGATTTCCAGAAAGCATTCTGTAGCATGAACAATCCCGATAGGATGTGTAATATAGCTACGCATCACTATAATGAGGTAAAACAGAAAACGCCTTTCCAAAATATTTATGGACTTGGATCTTTAGTTCCTGTGAGAGGAACTCTGCTGATGGGATTCTCCTGCTCATGAAAGTGGAGAAGCTTTCCCCCACTGTTCCAGCTATGGCCCTCACACATCTAATCTGAAAATGTGGAAGCCCTTCAGCAGAGTGTGAGTTTGTGTGTGGCAGGGGCTTAGATGCGGGCTGTGAGGATAACAGAGGATCAGTGAACATTTATACAGATGGGACTTAAGTATTTCTACTTCCATCCCCTTCCCCAGGCAAATTTATGGTAGCAAAAGGTTCTGCTTTTTCATCCATCCAGCATCCCCCTCTTGGACCTACTCTTTCAACCATCATATGAAACAAAACACCACTCGAAAACCCTCTGCAGAGCTAAACCATCATTAGGTGATTTTAACCAGTAAGCTCCCAAGATGGAGCATCATATAAAATGCAATACAGTACCTGCTTTCTTGCGTAACGATGTGGTAAGCCACCTATAAATATGGGTCCTGTTGCCTGCCAAATTAAAGATGACCAATGGTTGCTGGGTATACTTTTCTCTGTAGTTATTCCAAGGAGAGTCACTTCAGCTTCACACCTCACCAGGTCTTGCCTGCATACATTTGGAAGAAAGACAAAGTTTATTAATATGCCGCATATTGTGTAAATGCTTCTCTGACTAACGAATTAGAGTGTTGCCAAATCAAGGGAGGAGGCAAATGAAGTAAGCAGCTCATCTTCTATTGAACCTTATAAACTCATTGATGGCAATTTGAGGAGGATACTAGATATTGATACATCTTTGGAGGAGTATGGGACGTGGTGGCGCTGTGTGCTAAACCGCAGAAGCCTTTGCTGCAGGGTCAGAAGACCAAGCAGTCTTTAGGATCGAATCCACATGACGGAGTGAGCACCCGTCACTTGTCCCAGCTCCCGCCAACCTAGCGGTTTGAAAGCATGTAAATGCGAGTAGATTAATAGGGGCCACCTCGGTTGGAAGGTAACAGCATTCTGTGTCTAAGTCGCACTGGCCATGTGACCATGGAAGATTGTCTTTGGACAAACGCTGGCTCTATGGCTTGGAAATGGGGATGAGCACCGCCCCCTAGAGTCGAATACGACTGGACAAAAATTGTCAAGGGGAACCTTTACCTTTACCTTTTGGAGGAGTAATTGCCATAAAAATGGAATTTTTAATGTGAATGTTATGGGTGTAATCACAATTTAAAGATGAGGTGGTGAAATCAATTATGGTAAAACCGATAAATACTTCTAAATCAAATGTTCATTTTCTTACTTCCTGGCAAATGCTTTCAAATACAATGCTGATGCATCATTAGCCAAGTAACATTTTCATACTAAAATGAAAGGGTAAAAAAAAGACTGCTTCTGTGGGCAGCTCATGTCTTGAATGCCACCTGCAATTCTGAGGTAAATTCACACTCCCCCCGGTCCAACCCGTGAGGTGCAACATATTCCTAGTTTAAAACATAGGACAAATGGAACAATTTCAATGCACTTGAATCAATGGTAATAAGTCAGATATTAGGAATGGCATCACAGAGAAAACCATTTCACATCATTTTAATTTACCAAGACATTCCACAATTTGAAAGTGGGGCCGTCCTAGAAAAAAGAAGCTACAGGACAAGAATCCAGAGAGAAACAGCTGAGATAAAATACTGTATATACACATGCTAGACACACATATCAATGGACTTAATTTAAACCAAGGTTTTTGGGTGCACTACCAGATATAAACATTACAAATATCATACTGTACTGCATCTCCTAGATATTTTCCCCCTTAACAGATCCACCTTAGAAATTTCTAAAGGTAAAACAGATTCTTTACTCTGCTCTTGTGGCCATCCATTGTCTGAGGTTAATTTACACACTATTGCAACAGATTACAAAGAAAAGCTTGTAGGGCAAAAGTTCATCAATGACTGTAAATAGCCCATCTAATTAACATTTACTTTACTGTACTGTTTTAATTTTACCATTGTTATGCTACCATTGTTAATTTATGACAGAGGTTTTCTCATTCTTTACAAGACAAGCTTCTATGGAAGACCTGCATATCAAAGACATTACACCCACTGGCTTTCTTACCTACCAATCACGATCCCTATTTTGATATCTATACTTTGATGCCATGTAGAAATATTTGCCACATTATAGCTCCTTCTTTTATGTCTGATGAAGTGTACATGTCCACGAAAACACACATTAGAAATTATAAAAGTTAGTCTTTAAGATGCCACCGGATTATTTTCATTTTATTTTGTTTGCACCTATAATAGTTTAAAACAGAAAATCTGCTGGTACCACCAGTACTTAGCCCCTTCCAGGATATCATTTTGGTGTTCAAATTGCCTCACATCATAGCTTGGAAAAGTTACATTTTTAGACTAAAACTGCCAGAATGGTTAAGGGATGCTAGAATCACAGTTTAAAGAGATAACTTTTCCAGCCTCTGCTTCACCAACATTAGAAATCTTTACAGCAGCCCTGTAAGGCACCAACACCATCATCTTAGAACTGCATAGCTGGAAGGGACCCTATGGATCATCGAGTCTTGAAGTAGCAAGATAATCTCCACGAATGTCTACAAAGAACAGCCAGTCCACAGATAATTAGATGTAATATCTCCCCCCTTCTGTATAGTAGTACAGTGATGTCTCGCAAAACGAATGCCTCACACAACAAAAACTCGTAAAACGAAAGCATTTTGTGATTTTTTTCGTGACTCGCAAGATGAATTTTTCCATGGCCATTCTTCACAAGATGAATTTCCCCCCTTTTTTGGGTTTGTTTTAAATTGCACAACCATTTGTACCGTGCTTCGCAAGACAAAAATTTCACAATATGACACGACACATGGACAATAATCCTGGAAAAGGTGGAAGGCAGCAGGAAAAGAGGAAGACCAAATAAGAAATGGATTGACTCCCTAAATTCCACAGGAGTTGAGCAGGACTGTTGAGGACAATACATTTTGGAGACTGCTCTTTCATGGGGTCACCATGAGTTGGAAGCTTCCAGATTTCAATGGGACCTTCTTCCAAGTGTGTATGTCATAGCTTAACTCTCACTCTTTGGAATAATACAGTACAGTGGTGCCCCGCATAACTATGATAATCCGTCCCATGAAAATCGCTGTTTAGCGAAATTGTCATCATGCGAAAACCCTTTCCCCATTGGAATGCATTGAAACCTGGTTTAATGTGTTCCAATGGGGAAAATACCTCCTCATCCAGTGAAGATCACCCATAGGGAAGCCATCTTTCGAGCGCTGATCAGCCGTAAAAATGGCTGCCCTGCGAAGCATGGCTCTGGAAAACACAGGGCAGCCATTTTGTGAAGCTGAAAAAATCACTGTATTGTGAACAAACGGTTTGCGAACCACGGACCTAATCAAAGTCCAGCGAAAATCCCTCATTGGAATGACTGTTTGGCAAATCACTATAGCGATTGCAAAAAGTCATCGTTATGCAGATTCATCATTTAGTAGGGTCGTCGTTAGCAAGGTACCACTGTATCTATAACTATTAGTACTACTACCACTAGCACAAATCATCATCATCATCTGTCATTCTGCAAACTGTTTTACTTAACCTAAGAGTTAAGGCCAAATATTTTATTTAAAGTATATCTGTTTGTAAAGAAAATAGCTTTGATCCTTCAGCTACAGTGAAGGGTCAAACATGCAAACATAGTTCACAGAAAACATTTGGCACAAGGCAAATGGTGTGGTTTTATTTTTCCGCTTAACAATGCCACTTTCATTAATATGCCTTCAGCCAACTCACAGGAAATGTTCTCCCTTAATCAAAGGAAGCACAGTGAGTACCTATGAAAATCAGCAACAGCCTCTCTGTTTGCTGTTTCATTATGTTCATCCTTTTTTCTCCAGCGCAGCAAGAAACAGAAGGCTGCTTATGAGCAAGGTCAAACCACTACAACTTGATCAGTTGGGTGATTAAAAAGATTCAAGACTCTTATGCTGTGGTGGCGACAGGACTGATAGACTGATATCGTATTATTCCAAAGAGTAAGAGTGATAAGCAACATTAAAATAAAATTATCTTCTTGAGTGGAAACAGGTTCTTGCTCTCATGGAAGTGAGGATGCTGCAAGCATATAATGTGTGAATTTAGTCGTCTGTGGACAGTGTATTATCCACTGTCATTCTGTAACTGATTATATGTGCCAACCCATGGAAGACTTTTTCACTCCATCTCCATGCATCCACTCTTAATCCACACTCCACATAAATACTGAAGCACATCTGACTGAATTATTCCCACACAGCTTTAAACTTCTCGGTTATCTCAATGAAAGCCCGCCAAAATTAGGCCCTTCTACTGATATGCTTCCTGGATTTCCCTTGAGGAATTTGACAGAAGATTCCTCAAACTCTCACCACCTCCATCTAAAGTTCTTCTACTCCTTTTGCCTTATTCTCCCTGACTGCCCCACATCCAAGTGAAACAAACAGCCATCAGAAGCTTTTGTTTCCAGAAATGAATTTTTTCACTTAAAAAAAAAGTATGTGAGAGGTATACCTGGTTCTTGAGATTGTGTGTCCTGGAAGTATGATTCTCTTAGGTGGTTGGTTGTTTTGTTTGTCAAAAAATCTTGTTTTCTGAGGTGAAAAAAAACAACAGGCAGTCTGAAGCCCACAAAATCACCCCCTTGCTCTGTAGTTTAGTTTATGAATAAATCCAGCCCTAATAATAGTGTAGTCCATCATGATGCTCTAACACGTGGCACTAAAGCAGCTGGAGATTGCTTCCTTTTTCCTATTTCCCTTCCTTTTCTCTGTTGTTTTCCCTGGTGCTGATTTTTGAACTGCAAGCCCCATGGGATAAGAGGCTGTTGTTATGTGTTCTGTAAAGAGCTGTACATGCTGATGGCACAATTTTAATAAATAATCTGTATTTTCTGTGGCATGCGTTTCGTCCTTCAAAACCCAACAGGGACACTGTCAAAATGGCCACAATGACTGTAGCTATGAACTGTACAATTGTTAACACAAAATTATGATTTTCTCCCTCCCAAACATTTTTCCCCCAAACAGTATTCTTCTTCTTTTTAATATCAACATATTGTTAAGTATCCTGGCTAATAATAATGGAAAGACTGGTTAATTTTTTTTTTTCCAGTTGGAGCTAATGGCACATTAGCCCCATGGCACAATGGTTAAACTGCAGTACCGCAGTAAAGGCTCTGCTTATGACCTAATTTGATTCTGATGGGCTCAGGTATCTGGCTGGAGGTTGACTCAGTCTTCCATCTTTCTGCAGTCATTAAATGACTACCCAGCTTGCTAGGGGGCAAAGCGTTGTTTGCATAACTATGGTATGAACTACCCAGAGACTGCCCAAGCACTATGAGGTGAAATATATGTCAAAGTAATGACAAGAACAACAACATGGTCATTTCCTAATATTAGAATATCTCTGAGAGATTTGAAGGAAATGGCCCAGAGAATGTGACATTGCAACTCTGTGTGGGGTTTTGAGTGTGTGTGTATGAGAAAGAGACAGATAGACACACACACACACACACACACACACAGAGAGAGAGAGAGAGAGAGAGAGAGAGAGAGAGAGAGAGGAGAGAGAGAATGATGAGGAAGAAAATAAGAGAAATTACACATTTTGGAAGAGGCAGTCAAAGGTGGCAGGAGAGAGTGCTATAAGGGGACTTTGATATGTATGCATATTTATGTACCACAAATGCTCCCAGAAGGTCTTTCCTAGGTTTTGACTTTTTAATTTCTGATGTCCTCGGAAAAGTAGGCCATCTTAATGTTAGAGACAGAGAATATTCAGTCATTATTAAAACATATGGTAAGCACATGTGACAAAAAACTGTCCCAGGCCTCCCCCTCCATCATCACATTTACCACAGAAAGTGACAGTCTGAGGAGAGAGAGCTTGATGTATGTATGTAGGCTCCCCGCTCAAGCTAGAACTCCATCTCCTTGGGCTGCAGGAGGGAAAGAAGAGGGAAGCAGAACAGCTACTTTGACTCGATAGACCAGCAAATGTCAGCTTCAACCTTATAATTTTGTTCGGGGGGGGATGTCTATTACTAGAACTTTAGAAATTAAGGAATAGTCTACCAATATACCGTAATCCTATGGGATATTTATGCACAAAGACGAGGAATTGCAGAAGCTGCTGCTGCTAATTGTGGCTAACTGACTAGGTATCAATGCGTAAATGGCACCGTACCAATTAGCATGGGCAACCTCTGCAGTTCCTTTTGTGCCTGTGCAAACAGTTTTCAGCCACTTCTTATTTTCTGAAAGCATCTCTCCTTCCTTCCCCTGTGATCACTCTGACTCAGTATAAGGCAGCTTCCTGGGTTCCCAGGTGATGTACAGCCAAACATTAGCTGCAGGTCTCCAGCTGATAAAAGATGTAGCTGTTGCTACAAGAAGTGTTCAGCCTAACAGCTGTTACATATGCATTTGCCTATGAGCTAGTAATATCCTGGAACAGGTTTCTAGAGCTTATATTCGGAGGACAAGTTGTTAACAATTCAGTATGCTGTTGGGCAGATTTCACCTTGTGCTTGTCAAGAGTGCAGCCCAGCACCTTTTGATTATGCTTGATTGGATCTTACAGGTATTGGCTAAATTGAAATAACCTTCAGATATTATTGTTTAACATTTGCTACGGACACAATTGCCCGATCACAGAGACATACTATAAATATGCCATACAGGTTTCAAAATGTTTTTTTTTTTTTTTGTCGTTGTTGATGTTTGAACAATCACTACACAGAGTGTTTTAAAGGTCAAGTGAGTTGAACATACTTTTGGGTTTCTCCCCCCCTTTCCCTCCTTTGCATTGTTGTAAATGTTGAAAAATGCATGCACAATCAGGCAAGTATTGCTGGTAGTTAGCTTCTAGTAATTGTATCCCAGCTCAACCCAGCCGTAATTGGGTAGCTTTCTCTTTTGTGCTTCTATAAATATAATCATGAAATACTGGCTTACTAATTGCAACCTGGATGATGATTTCTGTCTTTGCAGCGCTGAATGCTGTGCCCAAAGCCATTCAGAGCTGGATGGATTGAAAGGTCAGACAATCAGTAGCAGCACCACAGGGATACAGGGTGACTTAACACGGCAGTTATATTTGCATGTGTAAGTCCCTCCAAACCCTTGCATATGAGGTCCTTCTATTTAGTGACATTTGTCAGTGATAATTGAAAGTGTGCTTTGTATTCCATGGCACAGTATTGTAAAATGTAATGACACAGACAGATGCCATTTGGTAGACATACTGAATGTTACTGGGAATAGAGTCTCTTATTCTAGAACATGCTAGAACTAGAGTTTTTAAAAATTCATTTACATTCCGTTAAAAAGAGAGCTCAATTGAGACCTAGCGATCAATTGCTTGCTCCACTATTTCTTACTTCTCTTGCAATTTTTATCATGGTTTGTAGAAAGTCTGGAGCAAATCCAAGCAGACCACTAGAAAGAACGTTTCTGAAATCTTATTCTGTGGCAGTGATGGCATCCAAAGAACTAGTTCTTCTATTATATATCCACAAATTTACCCAGATAGCCAGATGTCATTATTTCCTGACCCAGACGAAGAGTACAGTTGCAATGGACACTTTTAAATTTTTGTGGACACAATTCTTAGAGGATTCAGTCCTTTCTTGTCCTAATGTTGGACATTAGGGGGGAGGCCCTTCCCTTGGCTCCACCGCCTTCCCAACCTCATTTGGTGAGGGCACGAGAGAGGGCCTTCTCAGTGGCTGCTCCCAGGTTTTGGAATGCCCTGCCCCAAGAACCCAGGTTAGCCCCTCCCTCTTGTCGTTAGGTGAAGACCTTCATCTTCAGGCAGGCCTTTAAGCAGTGAGTTATCTCAGGAATGCTGGTTTTTAACTGACAGGTATTAAAATGTTTTTGAATTGTTCTTATAGTTGATTTTTAAATGTTAATGTATGCTTAATTGTTTTTTAAAATGATATTTATATAATGTTTTTAAATGTATTGTTTTATCTGGGGAGAAACGGAGCATATAAATAATTTAAATAAATACATAATAAATTAAATAAATATACAGGCAGACTGGGGAGGGTGAGGAAGGCCTACCTGAGTTTGTCAGGTTGATGATGAATGATTCTTTACAATAGGGTGTGAAAGAGATTCAGGGACATTACACGGACCAACATGGTACAGGCAGATATTGCCCAGCAGGAGGCTCCAAAATGGAGGGCATGGTACACTTCCTAACAGAAGGTCCTCTGTATGCAGATGGAAGGGAACAATATCTTAAACCCTTAACAACTGGGATCAAGAAGACTTCCCCTTTATGTACAGTCCTATTTCTGCTAGCTGGCACAGACTACTATATATTCTATAGGGCCACTAAATCTATTAAACGAGCCACGGAAAGACAGAACTTATTGCCTGCTTCACAGATTCTTCAAGTTCATTTCACATCTTGATACTTATTTTTGAGAATCCTTATTATTATTATTATTATTATTATTATTATTATTATTATTATTATTATTATTATTATTATTATTATTATTATTATTATTATTATTATTATTATTATTATTATTATAATATCATTGTGTGCTTTTAATGTTTCTTTATATATACTTACATGAGATGCCAAGTACTATTTTAAATATTAGTTTAATCTATGCTCTTGCATACAGCCTGATGGGCTACAAAGAAATTAAGTATTTTGTATTCATATTTGTGATTCCATCTTGTCTAAAAGAGGTCTTGTTATTGAGACATTTGCATTAAAACCCTCCAAAATGGGGCTCTGTTGTGTGCCTCACCCCTTCATGGCAAGGAGTGCATTAAATCATGAGCCACTGTTCCACTATTCCATTGTTCCATTCCAAGACATGCTCAATCTTGAAGGATCCCTTCTTATTGTCTATACCACATTGTTGACCCTTCCCTCTGTTAGCTTCACCAGTATTGGCTCTGGACAAGGATGCTAGAGGACTCTACACCTGCTGTGCGCCAGCCTTTGGCCAGCCTTCTTAGCTGGTGGACTGGCAGTTATACACTTTGTTGTGGAGTCATGTCCCAGCATCCAGAATGACATACCAGCACATAGTTAAATGGTCAGAGGATCAGGACCCAGTACCTAGACAGGTGAACCAGCAAGTTATCAGAATGTTGTAGGATTAGTAGGGTGTGGGAAATAGGACTTCAGTAGTTACAGAAAGCTAGTGGGACCTGCCACAAGATGTTGCATGATATACTAGTTCATGGTTCCAGTAAGCCAGTCAGCAAGTTTTCTGGCAGTCAAGGCTCCTTCTGGTTTGAATATCCAATATCATGAAGTAGCTTCACAAACAAGCCACTTAAGGGTATTGGCAAATTGAACATTTCATTTGCTCTTTGGTGGAAGGGCAGGGGCAGTGAATTTTTTTTTTTAAAAAAGCACAGTAATAGACCATCGCTGATACACTGCATCAGTTATATAAAAAATATTCTCTTCACCTTGTTTTAAAGAGCTGGTCGAGAAACTGCCTCTGCCACCAGCCAAATCCGCTGCTGAATATTAGGACTGTGTTACTGCTCTTTAGTCTCACCTTTGAGACCGATTCTGGTAAGGAGGGATGTTGTTTTCAGCACTGTTGCTGCTTTTGTTTCTGTTGTTATTTACTTTGTTGCAATACTAGTACTAGTATTACAGTATATAATTTATTACTATAGTGCAACAGTAGCATAATGGGACAAACTCAAGTATTATAGAAGTAAATCATGAATACCTGATACAAATGTTAAATTTGAAGCTATGTCAAAAACGGTTCACAATTCATTTAATTTTTAATGATAAATCCTGTCTTAGAAATGCTTAAGTTTTATTGAAGATTTATTCTGATGCTGATCTTGATTGTGTTCAGTCCTAAATTTCTCTTTTGATGTCACTGGTTTGCAAAGATCTATTACGTGATTTGTGTCAAAATATGGCATAATAGCCTCATTAAGCTGTTATCTTTCAGAGGCTGCAAAACAATGGTTAGTATCAACTAATTGGTATGATTAGGTTGTTATTAACTCCATTATGATCAATTAAATATAATTACATTCATCTTGTTCAATTAATTTTGTAGAAATAGCAACTGCTTGTTCTCCCTCTATTCAAATGAACTTTCCCAATAATTACTTATGGGAAATAAAACACAGACACACACACTCCAAGTAGTGGGCTTTCATTTAATGAACACTTACAACTCTTTATAAAAACCATTTTGGAACAAATACAGTACAGGACAGCAGAAGAGGGCTGGATAGAGAGTGATAAGCCATATAACTATGATAGGCATTGGTTGGAATCATCTTTGAGTCAAACTGCTTGTACAACAGGTGTAACACAAGCAATTTGGCTTTTTGGCTCTTGTGCAGGGAGGTATCCAAGATCCAGGTATTCCAAATGCAGATCTCTGCTTATGCAAGGATAACACTTATGCAGGTAAGAGATCCCTCATTACCATACTGGTAGGATTCCGCAATCTTCCAGAACCAAACAATATCCTGGATGTTATATTTAAAGTGGATTGCTCATTATTTGGGTCTCGGCACACTCAAAATATCAGGCATGAAAGTGTTTAAAAGGATGAAATGTTATGGGCAAAATCTGGAGAAGTTTGGTTGCATTTTAAATCCTTTCAAAATAACTAAATCCAGTAAGGTTCGTTCCAGTAAAGTTCATTATACAGTATGTTTAAACCTTAGTGACTTCAAGGAGCGTGGGTTATAGTCCTTTGAGTTTTGCTCCAAGAGGAAAAAAAAATATTAAGAAGTGTTATTTCAAGAACTTCGTTGAAGTGTGAAGATGAGAAACAGTGCTTTATGGTTTGCACCTTCTCCTTCCACCCAGGGCGAGGGAGAGGGAGGGGGAGGGGGAGGAAGGGAGCATGATGAAATTCACAGAGAATGTTTATATGTAATATTCACACTGTAATTTTTGTGCAAATCTGGAATGTCAGCTAAGGAAAAAATGGGGTGGGGGATAAAAAAGAAGACGCAGTCTGTGATCAGGAACCAGGCCTTCTCAGGAATGCTGTGCCTGCGGAGATGCACCAGGCCCCTACCCTCCGAACTTTTAGAAAGCACAGTAAAACCTCCGTGTTCAGAAAGACATTTCAGGACATCCTTCCTTTATAATTGTTAGTTTTAAATTTATTTTTCTATGTTATTGGGTTTTTGCCTGCGGCTGCCATATTGTGCCTTTTGTGAGTTGCTTTCAATATTTCATGGTGAGGGTGGGGTGGGAACAGCTGTTATTTTGCATTTATCTTATGCTTTTGTTGGAAACCACCCATAGTTGTGTCATGCCACTAGATGGTGCTGCACAGAAATTTAACAGACAAATAAACAGACAAACAAACTAACTAACTAACAGTGAATGTGATAAAATGTATACAAGCAAAAGCTCATAAGCAGAGCTCCTATCAACTTACCTTCCCTTTTTTTCCTTCCCACCCCACCTTCTGGAGCTGTTCTCAGGGAAAATAGGTGTTGGAGTCTTTTGGGTGTGGAAAATGGCCCCTTAGTGCTCTTGTAATTAATGTGGCTTGCTTAAATGTGCCCACTCACTGCTTAGTTCAAATGAATGCACTGCATGTTTGGCATTTACACATTCTAGAATATACCTAGGAACCCACACCTTCTCTGAACATGCCTGGACATGGAATGGCACCTTGATCAGGTGGATAGGGAATAGGGTTGTGTCATTTGCTGTTCTTTCTTTCTTTCTTTCTTTCTTTCTTTCTTTCTTTCTTTCTTTCTTTCTTTCTTTCTTTCTTTCTTTCTTTCTTTCTTTCTCTCTTTCTCTCTTTCTCTCTTTCTTTCTCTTTTCCCCAGATTCCAATTCCAGAGAACTGCCCAATGCTCCCTGGAAAGACTAGATCTTTGTGGGAACTGTAGTCTCACTGCCCATTAAGCTTTATAGAAGATCCCTCTCAAAGAACAAAAAAGGAAGCACTAGGGCAGTTTCCTTTTTTGAACTGGATGTAAGGTCTGAGGTACAAAGCAAAGCCTGAGATAAGCCTTGGTCCAGGTGAGTGAAGTATATGTGTCTATCTTTGGGCTGGAAATCCCAGAATTCTGCCAGGAGAAATCCTGGAATTAGTGTCCTGTTAGAATTAGTATCCTGCCCCCTTCCCGGCTCGCCTCTGAAGACGGGAACTCTGAAATAAAGCCATAACCATTGCCTAGAATTTCTAAAGCAAAGCAAAACTCAACCTAATTGATCTCAGTTAAATTTTTAAAATCAGATGTATAGGAAGTGAATAAGCTCACGCAGATACACACTATGGAAAAGTGTCAGGCACATATATATTGTAGATTTCATTGAAAGATGTAATGTCTACTGATACTGAGTGGTGTGCAAGACCCCACCACCTTCAGTTTTCTTTTACTATAAAATGAGAAAGCACAAAAATAAACGACAAATGATTGTCCTTCTCTGAGATTTAAAAATTTCAGCTACTTACCCCGCCCCCAAATAAAAGATTAAAGATAATGAAAATTATTGTTTCAAATGCAGATTCTGCTTACGGCCAGGCAGCTCTTACAACTACAGTAAAACAACCTTTGCCAAACCATTTTTTTTCACATAACAGATGAACTGAATTTTGCATGCATTTACCATGAGTCTCTGCTTCTGACATTCGCAGGTTTGGTGATGGGAAAGCCATCCTGTATAAGGGAACCAGGGAGTTTTGATGAGGGGTAAATGAGCAACCGCAAAGAACAATTACACTTGCCTTGGTTAAGCAAGGTGGGAGAAATAGTCATGCATTCCTTCCTGTTATTTACTTACCTTTTCAGAAATATTTTAACTGGGTTTCAGCTAACCAGAGCTGGTCATACATTTTTATAACATTGTGTTATTTCCCCCATAATACTGCCTAAAGTCCTAGCTCTACAATCCTTCCAATAGCCCTACCTTTATATTAGTTTCATTAGGGAAAATGACCCTGGTGCAATGGAAAGAGATTGTTCCAGGTCACAGCGAAAGAATACCATCATTCTGCTCCTAGTTACTGTGTGATTAAAAATAGACAGACAGGCAGGCAGGCAGGCAGGCAGATAGATAGATAGGCTTCAATCTACAGAAGGTTATCATTTTAACTTTTGAAACAAAATATGAAAATATCCAAGGTCAGTAGTTGCTATAATTAATAAAATGAATTGTAGGCAGCAAAGCTAAATGGAGCCAAGAAAAGGTTCCTGAGGGCGGACCTGATTGAGACATATAAAATTATGCAGGGGATGTAAGTGGATAGAGGGAAGCTCTTTTTCCCTCTCATGCAATTCCAGAACCAGGGGATATCCACTCCAGTTGAGTGCTGGGAGAGTGAGAACAGACAAAAGAAAATCTTTCTTTATCCAGCATGTTGTTAGTCTGTGGAACTCCTTGCCACAGGGTGTGGTGATGGCATCTGGCCTGGATGCCTTTAAAAGGGGATTGGACAGATTTCTGGAGGAGATGTCCATCGCAGGTTACAAGCCATTATGGGGATGTACAGTATAATCTCCAGGCTTAAAAGGAAGGGATCTCCAAATGCCAGATGCAGAGGAGGGATATAAAGAGACAGGTATCTTGTTGTCTTGTGTGCTCCCAGAGGCATCTGGTGGGGCCCCTGTGTGATACAGGAAGCTGGACTAGATGGGCCCTTGGCCTGATCCAGCAGGGCTCTTCTTATGTTCATATGTTCATACAATGCTTACTAGAACTATTCATTTCTGTCTGGATTCAAGTCATAGGTTCAGGATTAGGTGGTGTGGTAACAAATAAATATTGGATCTGGACTATGGGCAACTTCTTGAATTGATCAAGAGGTGGATAATTTCAATGATCTTTCAAAACATGCACATTAATTGAGAGGATAAGACAAAATGGGCAGTATCCAAACTAAATACTTCCCACCTAGGTCTTACTGAAATCATTTGTGGGAGTGAGGTCCCATGGATTGCAATTGATCTAAGTGCAGCTTAAAGTGTAAGTTTTCATTTCATAAAGACATTAGTGCATTAATTTTTAAATGAAACAAAGAACTAATGCTTCTCTGCATCTTGTTTCAAGGGCACTTTCAAGAAGAACATTACTTCTTCAGGTCAGATGGTGTCCTCAGACTAGGGAGAGGATGATTTTTCAAGATAAGATTTGTTATCAGCTATTTTTGATGTTTCACCTTGTCAAGAGGTCCAGTGAGAATTTCGTGCTTCTGTAGGTTTCTGGCCATCCCTGACAATGATTCCAGCTCTTAATTTTCCTCCACCCACCTTTCCTACAATTTATTCTGCACAAGTAATAACCAGGTTCAGGCAGCAAGAGCTTCTTGAGTGGGAAGCATTTAGTGGTGGCACTAATCCATATACAAGCAAACCAGAAACCAGATACAGAGGATTTATTTTAATGGTTATCTTCGACATTCTTCACAGTGAAAGATAGCAGATTCCCATAGGAAATTAGGAGCAGAGTGGTCTTCTTCTGTCAAGAGCTGAGATGGGACATTTTCACTGAGAGTGCTGATCTCCCCTCCACAACAAAAAGAATCTTTCTTGGCAAAATGCCCACGACATATTTCAAGGAGAAGGTCTGGAAGACATCTGATTTACAAAGGAGACTAATTTTGCTATCCACGCTGTGATATGAAAGTTTTCTATGAAGTACCCATTCTCTAATCTGAACAACAACAATTCCAAACAATACTGTTTTCTGTTTCTGTGGGAAACACATGAGGAAATGAAGGACACTGTACTTTTTGATGGCTCAACATCAGATCCCTTTGACATCCGAAGCAGAGTGAAACAGGGCTGTGTCCTCGCGCCAACACTGTTTTGGATCTTTTTTGCTGTCATGCTGAAGCACGCCTTTGGAATTGGAACAGAAGGTGTCTGTCTCCAGACTAGATCAGATGGAAAGCGAGAGTTCTTCATCGATGATGCAGCTGTTTTTGCCCATTCTGCTGAAGACCTCCAATAATTTATGAACTGTTTTAGTAAGGCCAGCCAAGATTTTGGATTAACAATCAGTCTGAAGTAAACACAAGTCATGGGCCAGGGCGTGGACTCGCCTCCCTCTATTACTACCAGAATTAGAGGTTGCTCATACCTTTGTGTACCTTATCTCAATGATCTCTGACACCCTCTCCCTAGATGTCAAGTTGGATAAATGCATTGGCAAAGCAGCTACCCTGTTCTCTAGCCTCACAAAGAGAGTATGGCTTAACAAAAAGCTGACAGCATATATCAAGATCCAGGTCTATAGAGCCTGTGTCCTGAGTACACTCCTGTACTGCAGTAAGTCCTGGACCCTTTGTGCACAGCAGGAGAGGAAGCTGAACATGTTCCATATGCGTTGTCTCTGATGCATTTTTGGCATCACCTGGCAGGACTTGCAGTTCTAAGATCGAATCTACACAAGGGAGGAAGCCGCCATTGCTTGTCGCAGCTCCCGTCAACCTAGTGGTTCGAAAGCATGCAAAATGCAAAATGTGAGTAGATAAATAGGTACCACCTCGGTGGGAAGATAATAGCATTCTTTGTCTAGTCACGCTGTCCACGTGACCACGAAAGATTGTCTTCGGACAAACACTAGCTCTATGGGTTGGAAACAGAGATGAGCACCGCCCCTAGAGTCGGAAACAACTGGACAAATTGTCAAGGGGAACATTAACCTTTACCTAGAACAAGCTGGAATTTCTAGCATGCATACATTACTGAAACAGAGATGTCTATGTTGGCTCAGGCATGTCATGAGAATGGCTGACAGTTGGATTCCAAAAGATCTCCTGTATGGAGAATTAGTGCAGTTGAAATCGCCCCAGAGGGAGACCACAGCTGTGATAGAAGGATATCTGCAAGCAGGATCTGAAGGCTTTAAGAACGGACCTCAACAAATGGGAAACCTTGACGTCTGAGCGTTCAGCCTGGAGGCAGGCAGTGCATCATGGCCTCTCCCAATTTGAAGAGGCACTTGTTCAGCAGGCCGAGGCAAAAGGCAGTCCTGAAACCAGCAAAATCAGGGAACTGGACAGGGGACAGATTGTATTTGTCTTCAAGGTGGAAGGGATTGTCACTCTTGAATTGGCCTTCTCAGCCACAACAGACGCTGTTCCAAGACCTCTAGCCAGATCACGTTACCATAGTCTCTTGAGACTGAAGGATTCCTACACAACATCTGTGAGATAGCCAAGTAGTCCTGCAAAATCTCTCTCCAAAGACATCTCAAAAGTAGAAATCTCAGAGTTAGGAGAACAAGAGACTGTAACATCCACACCCTAGTCACACCATTTAAGTGGACGTGCTCCATAGTAGTAGTGGATGCTAAGTTTGTTACAAAGCTCAGTGAACTCTGAGTGAAGTAGATGGATCCAGCCACATATTTTAAGCCTGGAAGGAGTAGTTGTCCCCAGGGCTCATAGGAAATATGATGAGAAAGAAGCCAGCTTATAGTTTTCAAACAGCATTAGTATTTTGTCTGGATGCTACAAGGTCCTCCTGTCTCAGGCTTGTGTGTGGAATTGTAGCAAAAAAGGAACACAATACAACTGTCTGCATATATACAACTTGGATTGGAAACTGATCTGTGACATGCTTCAGCCACTGCTTTGCATGCTTGTGTCGATTTTATTTTTCTTCTTTTGCAACTGGATAACTGACATTGAATATATCTATTTATTTATCCATCTGCTTTGAAAACAGACCCCAAGGATGGAAGGCAGGCAGGCATGGAATTAAAACAGCAATGAGTAGTAAAATCTTTAATGGTGGCTGGAGGATCCACTTTACTGTGTTCTCCTACCACTGTCCATAGGTTGCCAGGCTAGCAATGGAACTACAGAACTGCCATCACTGACCGCTCATGCTTGGCTGAGGAAGACATTAAAGGAAGTGATTCTCATACTTCAGGAGGTAAGCATGAAAAGGACATGAGATTTCTTTGCACCAGATTTTTTTCCCCCTGAGAAATCTTACAGAAAAACTCATACAATTGTTTGGAGTGTGTTGTTGTTTTGTTATTGGTTCCTGGAGGAAATGCCAATTCTATATAGAATTATGACAATCCCTGGACAGAATTGCATCTATCTTGTTCAGGATTCATCTGGAAAAACAGAAGAAACGCCAAGCTGGGCAGGGCTTTCACAATTCCTGTAGAGAGTGCCATCTTTCTTGCATAGAATTCAGCTGGAGAGGGTAGAAGAAACGCCAGCATGTACAAGATTGTTTTAATTCCAGAATGGTCTGAGAACTCTTGCTGATGAACAGGGAAATCTTGGCAGTGTGTCTCACTGAGAATGAGAAATCTGGTGGGTCCTCCTCACATCTCAGATTTGCTGCACTTTGTTGACACAGCCTATTAATCTTGCTTGGCTGATGTACAGAACCTGGAAAAGTTACTTTGAAGAGGACTATGGCGACCAGGATTCCTCTGATAACATGACCACTGGCTAGGCGATTCTGAGAACTTCATCTGCCCAAATCTTCGTCGGCACTGATGTTTGTGTATGACAACATTAACTGTTGAAATTGCCCAGAAGCATCTCCAATTTTTGAGCTCTATATACAGTACTTTAGAGAGCATTCATTTGGCAATTATCATGACATATGAAAGGAATCAAAGCTGAATCCCAAATTGATTTGTACACTTACTTGTCTGTAGTATTCCTGCATTCATTATTACCATAGTGTTATCAACACTTTAATAGAATGGACTTGATAATTTCCAGAAATTTGTGTAATCTGAAAAAGTTGTTTTCCTTGAGGGTTTAGGGTTATAAAATCCCATTCTTTTATGGTGTGTTCTTATTTAGCTCCCCCCAAAAATATACTTGGAGGCTCACAAATTTATGATACTTCCTAAGATTGGTTATTACCCCAAGGAAGTGAGGTTATTAGTCCATCTGCCACTCCACTCATCTGTGAAAAAGACTAAGACAAAAATAATACTTACTAAACAGACTCTGCAGGTTAATGAAGCAAATTGAAAATATAGACATAGACATATTGGGAATAAAATGACTTAGTTAATCATGATTCTTGAAGGTCTTTTCATAGCCCTTTCTTCTTGGGACTAGCATGTTTTATGACCAGATAATATTGCATCTTAATTCTCACACACGATAATGCCACATCAAAACTGAATAATGTGCCATAATTTCCCCGTCTCCCATAAAATCAATACTTTGCAACAGAAGTTTTCCTCTTGTGCTCTCTTCAAGAAAGACCAGCTGCTCCAAGCAACCTCATCTTTTTTTAGACCAGTTAACCACCATCCTTGATTACTTCCATTTGATCTTGATGCATACTATGAATATATCAGCTTCCATTTATTTACCTTCTATACCAATTTATTCAAACCATTGCTTAATTACAGAAGGGCTCCAAATTAATTGCACTTATCTATATAATCATACCTCAATCGACTGTGTCACACGGATGCTACAAGAGGCAGTATAGGAGCAAGACTTAAGCCACCTGTTCAGATCTCACTTCTGCTATCAAATCATTAGCTGGCCTTACCATAGCCTTAGCCTTCTACAACATATGGATAGTAATATTGACGTCTATTACCAAGTTGGTAAAATAATTACTAAGATGAATGTGACATGGGCCCAAATCCTGTTTAGTGTAGTAAATGACACTACAGTAGGCCCACTGAATCAATGGAGATTTAGTGAGCCAACTCCTCTGTAGGTTCCATTCATAAAAATAGGTCTATTCTAGTTGCAACTTATTATGCTATAGAAATTCACTGTTAGATTAGGCCTATTAGAACCAGTGAAGCTTATAGAGGAGTTGATTCATGAAATCCCCATTCATTCAATGGATCTACTCTAGTATAATTTGCTACACTAAGCAACAGGATATGGGGTACACAGTGGTATAGAAATGTTTGTTACAGTGGTGCCTCGATTTATAAACTTAATCCGTAACGGAAAGGTGTTTATAAGTTGAAATGTTCATTAGTCGAATCAGCATTTCCCATAGGAATGCACTGAAAACAGATTAATCTGTTCCGGCTGCTTTTTTGTTCTTATGTAGAGACATGGTTTGTAAGTCGAAGCATTTCTTCCCATAGGAACTAATGCAAAAGCAGTTAATCCGTCCTCTACCACTAGGGGGAGAATTTTTTTACCCTATGATGACCTAAGGTTAAAAAAAGGGCAGGGAAGGAGGGAGGGACCTTTTAAACCAATTTTTACATTTTAAAATTACAGTACCAGGCAGTCCAAAGTCAATTTCCCGCTTTCCCCCCATTTTTTTCGTTTGTAAGTCGAAGCTCCGTTCGCAAGTTGAAGCAAAATTTTGTGAACGGAGCTGTTCGTAAGTCAAAATGTTCACATGTAGGGGCATTCATAAGTCAAGGCACCACTGTACTTCTCAATGACATAGTCACCTTGGGGAGCAGCGCAGAGCAATGAGATATTTGTTCCTCCTATGCTTGCACAATTCCTCCTGCTCCAAGAGCTTCTGCTACTCTCCTACCAGCTCTGATGGGGGAGGGTTGCACCAGATGTCAACACTGTCAGCATCACCTCCTTGCCCACCCATTCCTGTTTCAGCTGTCTGACACACAGCAGCTGCCCATCCCTTTGCTTCTTTGTATGGGAAGAGAAAGAAACAGCTTCTGTCTCGTGTCAAGTCACCCCAGATGGTTCTTCAAGTCCTGAAATATGCCTGGTCTGCAGTTTGATGGCTGGAAGGCATACAGGTGACTTCTAAGAACAGGCCAGTGAATTCCAAAAAGTGTTTTGTGGCAGTCCCAGTTCTCTTCAGGTACATCTCTCTCTGCCAGAAACAAGTCTGATCCAGTGTTAGGACTTAGCTGCTTGGTGGCACTTGAGGCAAATGCCCTCCCAAACCCACCCCAACTTTTGGGCAGTCTGCAGAGGATGTGTGGGTGAGGGGAACATCTGCCTCACACCTTTCTCCTCTTTTTCCAGTGGGATGGGATGTGGATGTCACTATGTTATGATGTGCAGTACTTTACTTCCCAATTCAGGTGAAAGTAAAGTGTGGCACTGCACCACACACCATATGGGCCACCTTTGGTCTTAAACAGGTACCACAAAGTGGCTTTCTAAAAGAACTACTACAGTGAACACAGTGACTCATTTCAAACATAACACAAACGAATAGTTCTTCCTATGTGTGCGAGCTGCAGTAACCCCCAGCTGTCTAATGCTTTCCTCCTCTTTTATGTGTCTTTCCCAGAGACCAAAACTCTGCATTGCTGGTTTTACTCAATTACAGTTCCATCTTTTCTGACCTCTGGCCAGGATATAAGAAAAGGAAGAGCACCACACAAATAAGAAACCATGGTTTAGGCCAAGTCAATAAAACATGAGAATCTTCCTGAGAGGAATGTGGACTTCACTATACTTAATGGGAGACAGTTGCTTTTTTTTGTAACTATAGTTATTATTGTCATCAGAAGGTGGGGGCAAACAGTAGGAAATTTCCAGATGAAACCATAATTCCTATGTCTGTTTGAATGAAATCCTTTGATGTTACCATTAGCATCTTCAAACTAGTTGGGGTAGGTTTCACCTAATTCAGGGTTTATGTCCACATTAAAAAACTTCATAGCATCTTCTTTTCACATTTTCTCTGAAAATTAATATTTTATAATTCCAATAAGGTACTTCATGGTGTGTGATAAGATCTACTAATGACAAGCAGTGGCGAAGAAAAGCACTTGGCCTAAGGTCTCAGTCTTAAGGCACTTAAAATTAATAAAATGTTCCTGTCATATCTTATTGCTCAATTAACTTACTTATTGAATTTTTAAAGTATTCTGCTTCATTGGAATTCATGGTGCCATAGTATAGCTAGTTAATAAATAATTGAGGTGATAAAATGTGCACAGTTTTATTAATTTTATTTTGCAGTTGCCTCTAGTCACTATGGACTGGTACAAACCTCATGCCAGTCCCTTGAAAACTGTTTTTTTTACATTTCAGCAGTTAGCGTCAGTGACACGTGCTCTTTGTCCTTCCCTACCCTCAGCAAATTGCTCCCCTATTCTCTTGGAGAACTTCAATCTTCAACCATGGTTTAGCATTACATTGGTGAGAACTTGGGTAATGCTGAGATTGACAAGACATGGTATCAAGTCATGGAGCCCCAATAACTCCTTGTACCTGCCATATGGGGCTGAAGATCATAGAAATCATAGAACAGTGCAGTTGGAAGGGGCCTACAAGGCCACCAAGTCCAACCCAATCATTACATTTCTACAGAAGGAACCGAGTGTCATGTTGGAAGCATCCTCCAGCAAGGGTGAACCTGACACTCTAGAACAGGGGTTTTAAACTCAATTTACCTGGGGGCTGCTAGAGGCAGAGTCTGGGTGAGGCTGGGCCGCATCAGATTTTCCGCCAAGCGGAGCAAGAGCCTGAGGAAGCTGCCCAGGAGTTTCCTTAGCCAACAGACAGGTGGGCTGGCTGGCAGGCTGCAGTTCTGGATGGAGGGTGCGAGAGGTGCTGTCTTGGGAGAGAGCCGGCGAGCGAGGCAAAGCTTTTTTTTTACTCTTGACAGCAGAGAATGTGTGGGCACTTTGGGGGGGGGGCAGGCAAGGCGAGGGCCACAAACTATCATCTGGGGGGCCGCAAATGGCCCCCGGGCGGCCGCAAATGGCCCCCGGGCCGCATGTTTGAGACCCCTGCTCTAGAACTCAGGAACCTCAGACTGTGGATGACACATAGCCAGAGGCTGAGTCAGAAGTGAGGCCCTTGCTCAATCCATGGAAATCAAGAAAGCTTGAAGCTCTGCTGCTCCCAGAAGGTTGATACCACCAGTGCATGGGTGCCAGCAATTCTACTGGGAATCAGGACTTATGGGGAGGGTGCATCTTGCTTCTTAGAACTATCTCCCCCTACGCACACATCCCAAAATCCAGTTGGGATATGTGTCATAGAAGGAATACTTGGTAGAAGGCAAAGCATGTGGCTCCCAAAAGCCTTTTGAGATGGGAACATATAATATATATTAATGAATGACATTATTTGCTTGATCATTATGCTACTGAGCTCTCTTTCACCAAAGTCAGTGCCAAATTCCTTCTGACTTCCTTAAAGTTAGGGCTGCATCACTGGCTGTGAGCAAAAAACAAACCAATTCATTTAGGCTGATCAACTAAACTGCGATGCCTCAGGCTGATCTGACTATTTTGAATAAGAAATATTAAAAAAACCTACCTAATTCGCACTTTGTATTTCCGTCCATCATTCACTCTAACGTTAGTACTGATGTTTCTAATTTCTTCTTGGACATCACATGCAAACTGGTACTGTAAAAAAAAAAAAGGGGGGGGAGAAATCCAAGGATGATATATTGTAATTGCAGCATAGCAGGGATTTTAAATGTTGTTGATTTCAGAAGTTAGCCTCGGTGGTTTTTGGACATTTGACCAAAGCAAAGCAAAGCAAAGCAAAGCAAAGCAAAGCAAAGCAAAGCAAAGCAAAGCAAAGCAATAAATAAATAAATAAATAAATAAATAAATAAATAAATAAATAAATAAATAAATAAATAAATAAATAAATAAATAAATAAATAAATAAATAAATAAATAAATAAAGCAAAAAACCCCCAACAGTAATAGGAATCCAATATTGCCATGGGACCGTCTCCACCTATCCTGTCTGGCCCCCCCCCCCGCAACAAAAATTTCTCCAGAAACTCTCCCAGTATACTGGATGCTGTGCTTATCTACTGCTCTACTGCTGCATAACAAGATGGAGAGAGACGGAGGATGGAGGAGGAAGGTGGGTACATAGAATATGCAGAAGGAGGAAGATGGGAGTGTCCTGGAAGCAGAAATACAGTATACTTAACCCGAGTCATCAGACCACCCACAGAGGCTGCAGGCGCCCGCAGATGAATGGGGGAGTCTGGAGAACACCCGCACTGCAGGGGAAGAACATTTATTTATATTTATTTATATTTAATTTTGACACTGACTCGAGTATAAACCGAGGGGGTGCTTTTGCAGCCAAAATTTTTTGCTGAAAAACTAGACTTATACTCGGGTATATACAGTAGTTTTAAAAGAAAATGATGGATATTTCACTTTATTTCAGATATGACCGGGTATGAGTAGTTCCCCTTAATTTTCAGTGGCTTCATGTAGACATTATTATTGTTGCTGTCAATGGTAATCAAGGTTACATTTCAGGCTAAATCTTTTTTCCCCCCCGTTTTTTGCTGACTCCTAACTGAGGAGACCAAGGATACAAAGGCAGAGAGGTAAGTAGTTTAGATTAACAACAGGAAGTGACATGGGGTAATCCCTGGGAATCCCCCATTCAGAAGCACCCTGTGCTCAGCTTAAGAGGAAGGGGCATGCCCTGATAACTGCTGAGAGCAATAATTAGCAGCTGTGAGAACTGGTAGGGCCTTTCTGTTTGCTGATTTCTAACAGAGCACAGTACAGGAACAAATCTGAGAGACCCCAGGGAACAAGTGACCAGAGTAAGCGAACAGGAATTTGAAAGTGGACACCTCTAAAAATATTTTTGTTTTCTGGATATAGTTATATATTAGTGGATATTCCCAGCATCCTTCAAGACAGAAAAAAAACCCTAAAAAACCAAAGGAAAGGGTACTAAGAGATAAACAGAAGAAAGTAAAAAAAGGGTAGTAAGGATTATGGTGGGAGGAGACACTTCAGTGATGGTGACCTGCAAAATGTGTGCAATGTTTCTCTTCATTCCTGAGAACAACACTGTGCACACATGCAGCAAGTGCAAACTATTTGCATTGTTGGAAGACAAAAATTAAAGAACTGGAGCAGCAAGTGGGCATGCCTAAGGCTATAAGAGAAGATGAAGAGTACAGAGACAGAACTCTCAGGCAACAGTAGCCAAGGGAGAGACACTGGAGGTGGAAAAACAGCAAGACAAAGCAGAGGAGGAGACTATGGAGGGGAGAATGAACATAGTGGCGGAAGCACCATGGAAAACAGTCACAGATAGGAGCAAAAGAACAAGAAGACACTCCTCACCAGTGGAACTATAAAACTGCTTTCAGATTCTTGAGGAGGAATCTGGTAGACAGCATGCAGAGGAAGACATATAGGAGACCCTGCAGGAGGATATGGGAGAGGCTAATGTTCAGCCAAACAGAGTCACATAACTCACAACCTAGAGAGAGAGAGAGAGAGAGAGAGAGAGAGAGAGAGAGAGAGAGAGAGAGAAATTGTAGTAGGAGACTGCCTACTGCAAGTGATTGAAATGGAAATAGGCCAGGAAGATCCATGGACCACCAGGTATGCTGTCTTCCTGGAGAATAGATTAGAGATGTGTCAGAAGGATTACCATCACTCATAAAACCCACAGATGACAATCCCTTTCTTCTTATCCACATGGGGACAAGCTACACAGCCAAGATGACTTATGAAGAAATAACATCAGACTTTGGAGCTCTGGGAGAGAAACTCAAAGACTTTTGAGCCCAGATAGTCTTCTCATTTTTATTGGACTTGGATGAGGGGGTGCAGGGATTGCTTGTGAACTCCGCAGATGAGACAAAATTGGGTGGAATAGCTAATAACTGAAAGACAGATATAAAATGCAAAAAGCTCTTTAGAACCCTGAGCACTGAGCTGAAAACAACAGAACGAAATTTTACAGGCATAGGTGCAAAGTTTTATACTGGGGGGGAACCATCTGCACAGTTAGAAGATGGGGGATAGTTGGCTCAGGAATGCCACAAGTGAGAAGGGTTTTGGAATTGTTGTAGATCACAAGCTGAATATGAGTCAACAGTGTGATGTAGTTGCAAAAGGGCAAAGGGGTTCTGGGTTTTAGGATTGTTATGAGGGTGTGTGGGTTTTGGTCTGGTCTCTGAGTGTTCTTTGTGAATTTCATTGTATGTGTATACAGTGTATATACGTTCAATGAAAATAAAATTATACTATATTTTTATATTAAATGCATTAATAGAATATAGTTTCAAAATTCCATGATGTACTAGTTCCCAGCAATTTGGCATTGATTAAGCCTCATCTAATCAATCCCAAACTGGAATTAAGATTGCCGGAAGAAATATAACAACCTCTGATATGCAGATGATACCACTCTGATGGCAGAAAGTGAGGAGGAATTAAAGAACCTCGTAATGAGAGGGAAAGAGGAGAGTACAAAAAATGGTTTGAAGCTCAACATCAAAAAAACTAAGATCATGGCCACTGGTCTCATCACCTCCCGGCAAACAGAAGGGGAAGATATGGAGGAGGCAGTGACAGACTTTACTTTCTTGGGCTCCATCATCACTGCAGATGGTGACACCAGCCATTAAATTAAAAGACACCTGCTTCTTGGGAGGAAAGCAATGACAAACCTCAACAGCATCTTAAAAAGCAAAGAATCACCTTGCCGACAAAAGTCCGCATAGTCAAAGCTATGTTTTTTTCCCGTAGCGATGTATGGAAGTGAGAAATGGACCATAAAGAAAGCAAACTGACAAAGAATTGATGCTTTTGAATTGTGGTGCTGGAGGAGGCTCTTGAGAGTTCCCTGGATGGCAAGGAGAACAAACCTATCCATTCTAAAGGAAATCAACCCTGAATGCTCACTGGAAGAACAGATCCTGAAGCTGAGGCTCCAATATTTTGGCCATCTCATGAAAAGAGAAGACTCCTTGGAAAAGACCTTGATGTTGGGAAAATGCGAAGGCAAGAGGAGAAGGGGACGACAGAGGACAAGATGGTTGGACAGTGTCATCAAAGCTACCAACATGAATTTGACCCAACTCTGGGAAGCAGTGGAAGACAGGAAGGCCTGGCGTGCTCTGGTCCATGGGGGTCATGAAGAGTCGGAAACAACGAAACGACTAAACAAAAACAACAACAAAGGCCTCATCTTGAGTATTCTGTCTAGTTATGGATTCCACACTTTAAGAAAGATGTGGGCAAATTGGAACAAGTTTGGAAAGGTGCAACAAGGATGAGCAGGGGAATCAAATCCTTTCAGGAAAGACTAGAAGTACTGAGGGGAGAAATGATAGCATACTTGAAAGACTGTCATAGAGAGGAGGGGCAGTGTCTGTTCATGATCGTCACAGAGTGCAGGATACATAATAGTGGGCAAGTTATAGGAAGCCAGATTTTTGTTGAATATGAGGAAAAACAACCTATTAGAGTAGTACAACAATGGAACCAATTACCTCAGGAGGTGGTGAGTGCTCCAATACAAAGAAGAATAGAAAATGCAATAGAAAATTTTACAACCTGTCAATATACTTTTATTTGGATTCCTGTATTGACCAGGGAGCTGGACTCAGTGGCCTTATAGGCCCCTTTCAACTCCATTATTCAACAATACTATGATTATATAGTATTTTTATAAAATAAATAAATAAATAAATAAATAAATAAAATGACATACTTGTGTAGCTTACAGCTTATCCACATATTTTGTTATGAAGAACAGTAGTGCAAATGTGAATCTTTGTTTGTTTCATTCTCTGTCATGAGAATGAAATTTTCAGAAGTTTTCTTCCTGTTGGATATGATTAGGACATTTTGTGCATTTTTCACATTTTCACACTTCTTCATAAAAAATGCAGTGGTGTTTCTTGTGCAAGAATGTGTCTTGAATAATAAGAACTGTGGGAACTTGGTTCTTAAGATATCAGTCATTCTCATAAAATTACAATACTGACAGGTCCTTGGACAACCATGTATGTGATATTGGTAAAGTTATAATGAGAATATGATTTCAAAATATCAAACTGTGCTGGGTTAGATGGTAAGTAATCCGATCTAGTACAACAGAGCTCTCTGCTTTACCTTGTATATCTATGTGGATTGTCAGCTTAGGTTAATCAAATGTTGTATCCTAAAGTAATTGTTTGCACTATTTTTAAAAAATAAATATTACACATATGTCTGTATTTTTCAACATCAGTTTTCATAGTTCTGCATCAAGAAAACTGTGAAGATTAAGGGAAAAATAACAGTTATCTTTGAATCACCTTTTTTTGATGTAATCAAAGTTAGAGCAAACCTTTGAGGAGCAACATAAGGATTAACACCTACAAGTCACTGACTGATTCACTAATTGAATGGCTGGCTGGCTGGTTGGTTGATTGGTTTTCTGTCCAGGAACTTTAATATTTTTTGTGATGTATGTCATACTAACTCATGGTTCAGTGCATTAGAAATATTTTGTTTTCAGCCGAGAACCTAGAAACAGCAATGTATAAACAGGACTTTTATGTCTTAATTGACTTTTGTACATTAACCAAGAGATAATCCCCACATCGCTTTCCTATTCTATTACCCACAAATATCATTCCTAAGTGTCCTGCTTATAACTTGTACTGGAATTCAAAAAGGGGGCAATTCAAGCAATGGATTCATTTAAACTACACTAAACTGGACATTTGTAAGCACAATACCTGGAAAAATTAGATAAATGCTTGTAAAAAGAAAAAGCATATAGCTTAAACATCAGTATAAGAGAACAGACTATAAGATTACCTGTAAGAAACCATGGTTGATGTAGAGTTGAATAAAGAAACGTCCCACTGTTGTTGGTCTCTGTTCAATATATAGAAGGACTCCCTGGAATCCAGTAGTCTGAAATTCTAAACTGATGTTGTTTTGTGGATGCAAATGGAAACCCTGAAATTCCACATAAGAGTCTTCTTGAAAGTGGATGTAGCTAAAATCTGGAGAAATTTTTTAACACATATTAATTAATTACATGTTGAAGAATTAAGGGAGGATGTTCTTCATTATAAAAATTCATAGGTAAAACAGCATCACTTACGATCAATCATGCATGTAAGTAGAATCCCTAACTGCCCAAAGTTTGGATGGCAGGATTCCTGAGCATTAAATATCATAGTACAACCAGAAATCAATGAGCAGAACTTTTATCTAGTATGGAGACTCAGTGATAGGGAAGACCTCCACTTTCAGAATTCTGCCTATTATGCAACAAACAGATTTTTGCCCCTTCTGACCAGGTACCCCGAATGGTTAGTTTATATAGTTCACACTATAGGAGTTCTTGGGAGCAAATTCTTTTTAAATTGTTTGAGAAACAGTAACCATCCACAAAATGCATTGACTGATGTCAGCATCCCTATAGTATGGTGCATGCGTATCCACTGGACAAACACAGTGAACCCATCAACAATGACTACACAAAGAATCTGGTGCATACAATCAGCTGTCATGTCTCCAGCCATGAATAAGATGAATGACTGAAGTTATTATTCATTCAATGAGCTACAGTAAGAAGCTTCTCATTTTCTGGATGGTTGCCCAGTTACTCAAGAGGAAACCTTAGGTGTGCCAATCACATTGTCAAGGTTATCAACGGAAACTGTCTTTCCCCCCCCCGAAATGCAATAAAAGCACAAAAATGATCAAAATATTAAGCGAAATAAAATGATAAAAGGCAGGTGAGGAGAAAGATTTCAATGTAACATCTAATTCAAGAAGCAGTGCTGAAGGGCCAAGCTGGATACTAACATATTTTCCCCCTAGACCTCAAGTTGGTTCCAGAATGCAAAATTTCAATGTGTTGCTAAGAGAGTAAATAATGGGGTCCCTTCCAGTTCTACAATTCTGTGATTATATGATCTGCCTATCTTACCCTAAAAAAAACTAAAAGTGACAGATCATCACACTGAATTCTATTGTCTTTGTATACTTTGTTCTGTGTGTGGTGTGTGAGAGTTCAGGTGTAATATTCACATGAAATACATTTTTCAAATTCAGAATTTCACAGAGTCTTATTCAGTATGTGCCGGGTAGGTGGGGCTCGTCAGCCATGGAAGGCAGCCCATCTAGGAGAAGGAAAACTCCAATTTCAAACCTCCACTGCCTTGTGGCTATATCCACTGATGGAAAAGGCTTCAGGAGTTAACCTCGAGGCAAAATCCGGAGCTGGAGTCCCGAAGGCAGCATGTGTCGTTCTGCCAACTCCTGCGACATTGCTGGAACCAGTTGTATTGGCTCTTGCCTTTCCATTGGACCATTTCAGCAATGTGGAGAGGGGGGATCTGCTGCTTGGGTAACAGCCTATCCTCCATATTACCTTACCCGGGCTTCATGCTCTGGAGAGGACACTCCTCGATTCAGAGTATGTTACCATAGTCTCTCGAGACTGAAGGATGCCTATGCTATTCAGTATGTGACGCTGGCATTTGAATGTGTTTTGAAGGGCACAAGTCTTGCTTTCAGCCTTCAAAGGAAGGGGGGAGGGAGAGGGAAACTTCACAGTTTTTAGCACATTTGGTTCAACAGCAGCCATGACAACATCCTCCCATTTTTAGCACACTCAAACAATTCAAATTCTGAAATGCTTAAACAAGTTAAGAGGTGGCATCCTCAACCCTGATGTTGATGGCTACAGAAGAGAAGCATTGCCAGAATCAGGGAGCTGTGGGTGTTTCTACCTCGAAAAGCACAGTGTACCTTGGGGGAAATACACACAATCAGGAAGCTTGCTTATAAACAAGTGGCAGGCCATGAACCCCAATGGCAGCTCCTTTGCCGAGTCCTTTGCATGGTTTACAAACAGAATAAACTGTGAGCTTGCAGCCTTTTACATGGCTAGTTGCAAAAGATTCAAAAGGATTTACTTGTAACTAGACTTACAAACTGTTCGTCTGATTCATTAAGTTAGCTCTCCCTCTTTTTGCCTAATTGCTACAACTGTCCCACTACAGTATAAAGGCTCCCTTCCTTAAGTCATAAAAGGTTTTGATTATTTAAACAGATAAGGCCAAGGCACAATCAGGTTTGGAAATCAGCCAGAGGCTTGTGTTAGTTCAAAGGTTAAACTACTCAGAGGTTTATACAAAAAGATACAGTAACCAGAAACCTCAGAATGGCGGTTGGCAGTGGGGGAGCCTTCTGGCCTAGCCCTCCATTAGAATTTTTTCCTCAGCGAATGTTGGTTTTGCCCTATAGCTAGGGAAGCAACTCCAAGTTGCCAGTCTTCTCCAGTAAGGGTGACAGCTTGTCATGGAGAGCACTACCTCCCGTTTATTTTAAAATCTGGACTGTAGTGAATGCTGTATTATTCCCCGATCCAACGGTTGTTGTTATTTATGTAATTTATTGATTTAATTTGTTGTAGTAATTTATTGCTATCATTTGTTGATTTTTTGATACTTAATTTTGTTACATTTTCATACTTACATGTGTTTGTGGATTATTGGTTCAATCTAAATATGGAAGATATTAACATAAAGGCTATCCCGGAGACAACTAGAAGGGGCAGATATGATGTGGGGACGAAACAAACCATTACAGAAGAGGTCATTCTAAATAACACAAACTGGAGCTCGAAACAGATACAACACATATCTGTTTTGAGCTCAAGTTTTCCTTCCTGCCAGCAGTATTGAGGTAACCAGCTCCACCGACCCTCTGATCTGACCCTCCCGCTGATCACTGCTAGGTCAGTATATTGAGAATTAAGTAACTTAGATTTATATTATATAGGCTGTATATTGTCTCCCTGCTTATTTAACTTCTATGCAGAATACATCAGGCAAAAGGCTGGACTGGAAGAATCCTAAGCCGGAATTAAGACTCCCAGAAGAAATATCATCAACCTCAGGTATGCAGATGATACTAGTTTGATGGCAGAAAGTGAGGAGGAATTAAAGAACCTCGTAATGAGGATGAAAGAGGAGAGCACAAAAAATGGTCTGAAGGTCAACATAAAAAAACCCCTAAGATCATGGCCACTGGTCCTGGCAAATAGAAGGGGAAGATATGGAGGCAGTGACAGATTTTACTTTCTTGGGCTCCATCATCACTGCAGATGGTGACACCAGCCACGAAATTAAAAGACACCTGCTTCTTGGGAGGAAAGCGATGACAAAACTCGACAGCATTTTAAAAAGCAGGGGCATCACCTTGCAAACAAAGGTCTGCATAGTCAAAGCTATGTTTTTTCCAGTAGCGAGGCACTGAAGTGAGAGCTGGACCATAAAAAAGGCTGACCGCCAAAGAATTGACACTTTTGAATTGTGGTGCTGGAGAAGAGAGACTCTTGAGAGTCCCCTGGACTGCAAAGAGAACAAACCTATCCATTCTAAAGGAAATCAACCCTGAGTGCTCACTGGAAGGACAGATCCTGAAGCTGAGGCTCCAATACTTTGGCCATCTCATGAGAAGAAAAGACTGCCTGGAAAAGACCCTGATGTTGGGAAAATGCAAAGGCAAGAGGAGAAGGGGACGACCGAGGATGAGATGACTGGACAGTGTCTGCGAAGCAACCAACATGAATTTGACCCAACTCCGGGAGGCAGTGGAAGACAGGAGGGCCTGGCGTGCTCCGGTCCATGGAGTCACGAAGAGTCGGACATGGCTTAACGACTAAACAAGAACAAAAATTGTTTACTGAAACCACTCTTCAGTGATGTATGCCTGAATTCTTTTTAGTAAACACTCTATTTTATACTACATCATTATGTGGCACTATTCTGCATCATTATATGGCACTATAGTTCAAAATATAGATTTAACATTTTTGTAATACTTCAGTCTCAGCACTCAATTACTGCTGGTGTTTTGCATGCCACTATTTTGATGTGACTTGGCTGATGTCAACAGCTGGGCAAAAGGATCCCTGTTTGTTTCACTCACAGAAAGAAACCACTTCCACCCCCCGATTCACAAATGTATGTAAGCAACTGAGCAAAAATAAACAATTCATGATTGTGCTTACAGGATTCACAACATAGAAACCATTACCCAGTGACTATATTAGATTATCATTCTCAATAACCCTTCATGGAAACATTAAGGAGAGACTTTTAAAAAAAAAATCTAGATGTGCAGATTACATTGCATCGTTGTCTAGAAGAGGGTATTCCATCAGGTTGCAATACTATGCAATGGCAGGCTTCACCTGCTACGATTTCTCCTTTTGCACAACTTCAAAAAGGTGCAGAGGCCCTGCTCTCTTTGACACTTAGTCACTTCCAAAATTGTCCTTACCACACAGACCAATCAGTTTGCAGTTCCATTTATAAGTATTCTTTCACACTTCCCAGTTTCCTTAACTGCCACTGCTGGCACACATCCCCACATACATCAATGGATCAATTAACCCTAATCCATTGCCACACATGCAAATGCAAACTTTTAGGTAAAATATCTATAAAGTGTAAAATTGCCACACCTTTTAACAGCTTCATGAGGTAGATACAATTGTTGCCTCCCCATTTTTGTAGATGAGGCTGGGATTGCCTAAAACCACTGATGTTTTTCTACCTGAGGGAAAAAATTCATATCCAAAAAAGAGGTGGCCAATGCGGATGTGGGTAACCATCAAATCCACTCCCTTGGTGTACACTCTGTTGCACAGAAGCAAACAAAATAGTCTCCAGATCTCCCACCATTTGTTTTTTTTAAAAGACAGCAAATTAACCAAATAATTTTAACAAAAATCTATCAGAGAAAGCACACACCATTAACAAAATAAATAATACAGCAACTTCATGAAATAACAATTAAAAAAAATCAATCAGAGAAAGCACAGACACATTACACACAGAAAAAGGACACAGCTACTTCTTTCGGAAAACAAGAAACTAAACAAATGAATAAAGGCAAAACCCAATAATCAAAGCCCTCCCAACAAAAACTACCAGACTAAGAGATCTGTCTCCCATCTGCACTTGATGCCTTCTCTTCTCTTATTTGAGTCCAGCAGGCAGCAGCAAAAATGATCCAAGAAAGGAAGGAAGGGAAACATCGAGAAGGAAAAGAAATTTGGGGTTGGGGTGGTAGGGACTGAAAATAATACTCCCAAGAAGGCATGCTGACAGGTTGACTATCTCGTGGCAGCAGCAAAAGTAAAAAAAAAGGGAGGGGGATTTTGCACAAACATTTTGAAAAAGGCAAAAGAGGAGAAAAGGATAATAGATGGAAGCAGTGAGGGAGGCAGAAAAACAGGCAGCACAATCCAAGATGGAGGGCACCATGAACTCAGCAGCACACAATAGTCTCACCCAACAGGAATGACTGAAGCAAAGGCGTATCTGGGTTCCAACCAATCCAGGCCCTTGTAAAGATTTAAAAAATCATTCTCTCTTCCCAGACATTTTAATTGGCTGCTGACAGTATTGGTTGAAAAACATTCTGAGAAATTTGATAGACAGAGGGTGAATGAAAGGTTAAACAAAAGAGGGAAATATACACACACACATACAGGAACAGTTGTGTGCCTTTTTAAAAATTCATGTGAATCGTTCGTGTTTTAGAGGCTCTCTTTTGCCAATAACAGAAAGAACATGAAAATGAAAAAAGAGCCTCTTTTATGATTTTTTTTGTCTTTCATTAAAAAAATGAAAGAGCCACCCCTTTTCTTCAGTGGAATCTCAAACAAGTCTGCTTAAAAGGAAGCCCTGCTCAGTTCAATGAGATGAACTTGAAGGTAGTTAAGGATTACAACCTTAATTATGCATATTTTTTAAAAATGGAACAACTAGTTCAGCAAATGATTTTAAACATATCGGACTCTTTGTCCCCTTTCTGCTCAACTTTGATTAACATAAAGACATCTGTAAGAATTTCAGTACATCTGTTTCCTCCTCATTTCTAATTTTTTGTAACAAAAAAGTGTGTGACAGTGCAGCAAAATGGTTAATGGTTTCATATGGCCAGAACATATTGAAGAGAATTTAGTAATCTCGTACTAATTTATGGATGGAGACAACAAAGACCCTGTCTTTAGATTCCCCAAACATTTCTGCTTTGTGGGATATTCAAATATCTATAGCTTTACTGAACAGACAGTTTTAAAGGAGTGCCAATCAGTCCCTCCCTCCTTTTACTGAATAAATATTCTCCTCTAGTAATGATACTTGGACTGTGGCTTTATTCACGGCAAGTCTGTACCCTGAAATATTTATTTTTTATTAGATATAATGGCTTAAATCCTATTGCTTTGTGTAGTAAATCATAATTAGAATACATCCATTTGAACTTACAGTGGTGCCTCGCAAGATGATGTTAATCCATTCCATTGAAATTGCTGTCTTGTGAAAACACCATCTTGCGAAATGTGATTCACCATTGGAATGCATTGAAATCTGTTGAATGCATTCCAATGGGGAAAAATCATTGTCCTTTTGCAAAAATCGCCCATAGGGAAGCTGTTAAAATCACTGTCTTGCGAAGCATCAGTCCCAAAAACACCCGTTTTGCGAGTCGCGGACCTAGCTGTCAAAATCGTCTTCTTGCGAAGCACCATCCCCCCCCCCCAAAAAAAGTCTTGCGAAGCATGGACCAAAACATCGTCCAGTGAAAATTGCCCATAGGAAACACTGTTTTGCCAAGCGCTATAGCGATCGCAAAAACTCATCATGCGGATTCGTCATTTTGTGAGGTCATCGTCTAGCGGGGCACCACTGTACAGAGTTGTTTCACCAAATCCCCACTGATTCAATGGACCTACTCCAGTGTAACCTACTGTGCTAGGTAGCAGGATTTCAGCCACTATTTCCCCCTTCTCCCCACAATATGGAAGGACAAGAAAGGTATCTAATAAAATGTATATGAAATTTAATCACAAACATTTCACTGAGAAGAACTTCACAGTACACTGGAGGTTTTTTTAAAAAAATATGGCTTATTTGGATCTATTGCAAATGGAAACACTAATGGAAAGGAGACAGGGCTTCGCTTAAAACTGGCAAAACTACAAATATAGGAATGATCCGGCTAAAATTAAGGATTTCCTCTCGCTATTCTTATTCTTATTGATTGAATATCCCTCCTTTCCACCACATATAGCACTCAGGGCTAACGTGCAATATAATATATGAAATGATAATTAGAGTATAAAAGCACAGAACCTAAAAATGCATCCATAGAAAATGAAACAATCATGCATAAGCTTATATCTACTACTGTGAACAGGTTAAAAGGCCAAAAGCTTGCCTGGCAGAAGGACAACAGAGACAACATTAGAATTTGTCCCTTGTCCTTTTGGCAAGAGTTCTGAAGACTGAGTGCCTTTGCTGGGGTCAGGTTCTTAAGCATTAAAAAAATAATAATAGTAATAACAAAACCTCTCACTAAAATAAATAATGGGATTTGGAAGTGCTTTGTCATAGCTAGATTACATCCATGTTAAATAAACTATTTTCACCTCCTGTCCCTGGCCATTTGAAACTGGCTACATGGAGCCTGAAGTGGAAAAACAAATTACAACACTGATTAACTGAATAACGTATTTTTGGTGTGACGTGTCTTTTTGATAGAGTTCAGTTTTAGGTGCTGGGCTGGAACATGGGAGATCCAAGTTCTAGTTCCTGCTGAACCATGAAAACTCGCCCAGCTTCTGCCTTTCCCCTCTCCAGCACTCACTTCCCAACATGCTATGACTCATTTATCTTCCGCTGTTGTTGTGAGGATAAACTGGACTGAATTAGAGCCATTTACTCTGCCTCGAACTCATTGGGCAAAAGGTGGGGTATAAATGTATCTAAGAAATAATGCAAAGGTAAGTGCCCCACTTATACTGGGTTGACCTCCATTAGAAAGCCAGGAATCGAGTGCTAGAAATGTGAAGAGAAAGTAGGGAGGTTTTTTTTTCATATGTGATGGATGTGTAGTAGGGCTAAGGACTTCTGGAAAACGATACATGAAATTGTAGAGAAAATTTTATGGGTTAAAATTGCCTTAACACCAGACGATTTTCTATTGAACATGATACCACCCACAGTTGAAAAAAAGAGGTTTATTTGATTTTGCATCTGATAACTGCAGCAAGAATTTTGTGCGCTAGCAATTGGAAGACCACAAAGTTACCGACAAAAGAGGAATTTCTTGACAAGATTCTAGAACTGGAAGAAATGGACATCTGGACAGACACACTAAATGACAGAATAACAGGAATGAAGAAAAACAAATGGGAACTGCTTTATATCTGGATTGAATCTACATTGACTTAAGTAGAACAAATTAAATCACTACTATATTAGTTAGAATAGGATGAGATGAAAGGAATTGTATATACTGTAATAAACCTCTGATTGCAACAACACGCAGAGAAGTAGAAAACAAAACACAATAAAAATATTTTTTAAAAGAAAGAAAGCCAGAAAGTTATAATGTAGGAGTAGACATCCTTCAGTCTCAAGAGACTATGGTAACGTAGCCTATGGAGGACTTGGAACAGCATTTAGTGTGGCTGAGAAGGCCAATTCAAGAGTGATAATCCCTTCCACACTGAAGACAAATACAATCCGTCACCTGTCCAGCTCCCTGATTTTTCTGGTTTCGGGACTGCCTCTTTGCTTCAGCCTGCTGGACAAGTGTCTCTTAAAAATGGGAGAGGCCATGATGCACCGGCTGTCTCCAGGCTTAATGCTCAGATGTCAAGGTTTCTCATCTGTTGAGGTCCATTTATAAGGCCTTCAGATATGATCTTTGTATCACAGTTGTGGTCTCCCTCTGGGGCGATTTCCCTGCACTAATTCTCCATACAGGAGATATTTTGGAATCCAACCATCAGCCATTCTCACGACATGCCCAAGCCAACTTGGATGTTGCTGTTTCAGTAATGTATACATGCTAACAATTCCTGCTCGTTCTAGGACTACTCTGTTTGGAACTTTGTCCTGCCAGGTGATACCAAAAATGCATCAGAGACAATGCATATGGAACATGTTCAGCTTCCTCTCCTGCCATGCACAAAGGGTCCAGGACTCACTGCAGTACAGGAGTGTGCTCAGGTCATAGGCTCTATAGACCTGGACCTTAGTATATGCCATCAACTTCTTATTAAGCCACGCTCTCTTTGTGAGTTTAGAGAACATGGTAGCTGCTTTGCCAATGCATTTATCCAGCTCGACATCAAGGGAGAGGGTGTAAGAGATCATTGAGCCAAGGTACACAAAGTCATGAACAACCTCCAATTCTTGTGTGGAGATGGTAATAGAGGGAGGTGAATCCACGCCCTGGCTCATGACTTGTGTTTTCTTCAGGCTGGTTGTTAATCCCAAGTCTTGGCAGGCCTTGCTAAAATGATTCATGGGTTGTTGGAGGTCTTCAGCAGAGTGGGCAACAACAGCTGCATCATTGGCAAAGAGGAAGTCCCACATGCATTTCAGCTGGACATTGGTCTTCGCTCTCAATCTAGAGAGATTAAAGAGCTTTCCATCTGATCTAGTCCAGAGATAGAGACCTTCTGTTGCAGTTCCAAAGGCATGCTTCAGCATGACAGCAAAAAAGATCCCAAACACAGCCCTGTTTCATTCCACTTTGGATGTCAAAGGGATCTGATGTTGAGCCATCAAAAACTACAGTGCCTTCCATTTCCTCATGAAAGGACCTGATGATGTTAAGGAGTTGAGGAGGAGATCTAATCTTGGGAAGTATTTTTAAAAGGCCGTCCCTGCTAACCAAATCAAAGGCCTTTGTGAGATCTATGAAGGCCACAAAGCGTGGCTGTTGTTCCCTGCATTTCTCCTGCAACTGTCTGAGGGAGAATACCATGTCAGTGGTAGATCTAATAGTTCGAAATCCGCACTGTGATTCTGGATAGACTCTGTCTGCAAGCACTTGGAGTCTCTTCAGCACAACACAGGCAAGCAGCTTCCCTACAACGCTGAGAAGAGAGATGCTACGGTAGTTATTGCAGTTGCCCCTGTCTCCGTTGTTCTTGTACAATGTGGCAATGTTTGCATCCTTCATGTCCTGTGGTACTCTACCTTCCCTCCAGCAAAGACAAAAGATTTCATACAGCTTGGTGGTGATGATTTCTTTACAGCACTTCAGCAGGGATGTTATCCTTCCCAGGTGCCTTGCTGGAGGCGAGGGAATCCAAGGCCGCTTTTATTTCTGCTAAAATTCGTTCGCTGTCCAACTCTTCCAAGGTTACTACATTCTTTCTGGAATATAGCTCAGAGTGTGTAGGAGGGTAGGAGTGTACAGATAAAATATCACTAGGTCTTAGCCCCTCTTAATATGCACCAAGCTCCATGTTTTGACCGCATGAGTTCTTTAGTTTCGCAACAGCTCCTCCATGCATCCATTTTCTGATCATCTATCCTTTCCTGACTTCTTTTCCTGATTTCCCTGCCTTCCAGGTGATAGCACAGAATGGGTCCTATGGGAGATGGCAAGTAAATAGGCAGTGATGGTAGCCGTGAAAAGGAGGTGGGTCTACTCAGGGACGAAGGTCCACAGAATATACACTGCTACCCTGCTAAGCCTGCCTGTACATCAAATAGTCAATTGAGTTCTGTATAATTTGTGACCTATCAAGCTAACTATATTTAACCAGCCATGTGTTGCAACACACAATGGCTCCCTAGAGATCTCTGGTAAAAAGAAAAAAAATCTTCCCCAGGACTGAAAGATGGGAAATTTGAAGTACAGGAGTCATAAGCTGTGTTCTGCTTGGTGGGAAGTTGGGTATGCAGGCTCATATTAAATTTTACAGGGAAAAAAGAGGAAGATATAAAATGGAATGGCCCCACAAAGGTTTGAGTAAGAAAAATGAGATACAAGGCCAGCAATTTGATTTAAAGAGGACATGAAATGCAAGCAACCAGTGTTGTAGGTGTTTTAAGGCTTTATTCACCAGATTCATTTATTTGTATTTTGTTTTAAAGAAAAACTTGCATTCAGTGAGATGTGGCGTATTTTGGGACCCTGTAAGAATTCTAATATATTGAGGATTAGTATTCAGAAGAGAAGACTCCCTGGAAAAGACGGTGATGTTAGGAAAGTGTGAAGGCTGGAGGAGAAGGGGACAACAGAGGACGAGATGGCTAGACAGTGTCATCGAAGCAACCAACATGAATTTGACCCAACTCCAGGAGGTAGTGAAAGACAGAAGGGCCTGCCGTGCTCTGGTCCATGGGGTCACAAAGAGCTGGACACGACTTAACAACTAAACAACAGCAACAACTAAGATTAGGGTTAGGGTTGTGTTGTGCTTACGATTTAATATGCACATACTATTTTTCCAGAACCTGCATAAAATTCCAATGTTCCCTTCTGAATTGGGTCAACACACTGACAAACCAGAATATGTCCTTACTGCTCCTCAGCTTCATAGTTTGCACAAAAATAGCATGGAATCTCTTTTGGTCTCAATATACTATACAGTACATTATCCTGGATTTGATTTTAAAAAAACATGTCAAGTATTTCAGAATCTGAATCTAAGGTATTTACCCAAATGTCCCATTATTGTCCAAAAAAATCACTTTTGATTCACCAGCGACATTTCAGAGACTCATGGACCAAACACTGCAAGGGCTTAGCGACTTCACAGTGGCTTACATTGATGATATAGGGATCTTTAGTCATACATGGAAAGATCACCAGTATCACCTGGAAACAGTGCTGCAGAGAGTGAAAGCAGCAGGGCTAACAGTGAAAGCTAGCAGGACTTTGATTTCAAGGTACGTGTAATTAAAGGGACTCAAAATGGTGCTGCAGATGCCCTTTCAAGAAGACCCGAAGACTAAATAAGAAATAAAAGGACTTTGGTAAAATGGCAAATGCTATGGAATATTTAATTGCACCTCATTAAATGTTGTATGCTGTGGGTTATATGGAAAAAAATGTATATAAGTATTTTAAGTGTTATGTCATGTTGTTGAGTAAGCACCTGTATAGGCAATTGAATTGGTGAGTAATGTAGTTGAACGAGTAACAGAATTACAAAGGTAATGTATAGCATGCAAATAAGTTGTTGAATTATTGCTTATGTTCAAATGTGGTAAGTTTGATTGCAATGTTGTGTAATGGATGATTTACTACTGTAAAGCTCCTCATTGTTCATGAGGGTAAAGCACTATAGCTTTAAACCTATGAAACAACTTTTTAAGGGAGGAGGTATGTAGCGAACAGCCCTGCCCTCACCTGTCCGTCACAGCTGAGCAGTGGAGAAGGAGCCAATGAGAGGACGGAAGGCGGTTCCAAGGGGGAAGGGGTTTGGATATAAAGGCTGGTGTATGGGGTATGAAGGCAGTTCAGTGAGTGAGAAGAGAATCTGGTAGTGAGAGAGATTCTGGTAGTGAGAGACTGTGTGAAACTTAAGAGTGAACTCAGGGTGATTGAGAGATCTGTGAGAACGCTGAATGGTACAGAGAGTGGAAAGAGCTTCAAAGTTACAGTAGTACTGATTCAGATTCAAGTGATTAGCAACCTGTGATTTACCTACTGTATATTAATCAGATGTTACCCTCCCTGATCAAATAAATAAGTTAAGTTTCAAAGGTACACATGTTTCCTTGAGTGAATGGTATTGAGACAGCAATACCTGGTGGCAGCGAAGAAGGAAGAAGAGTGAGAACCTCGTGAAGGCCTGGGGGAATAGTAGGGGCTTCAGAGGAGACCGCCCCTATTTCTTTTCTTTCTTTCTTTTTCTTTTTCTTTTTCTTTTTGTTTTGTTTTTGGCCTTCAGTACAAACATGCCCATCCAACATGTGGAGGTGCCTTGGGAATTTGTCCCCATACTGAATCAGAAATAAAGCATGGACCAAGATTCCTTTTTGCAATTGGGAAATTTAAAGTGGTGGAGAAAGTCAAATGCTGCAAAAAAAAAAAAAAAAAATCACTTAAAGTCCTATAGGTAAAAGACCCCAAACGTAGTGACTAGAGATGGGCACAACCTGCCACTCTGGCAGTTCATGACAGTTTGTATTTTGGCCATACATGTGTTCGGCGCTTCCCAGCCTCACCTCTTCTGGTAGGTGCCCACTCCAAGGCAGTGGCTGGAGGCGGTGGGGCAGGGAAGCCAGGACACTGCCTCTGAGTGAGCACCTGCCAGAGAAGGTGCGGCCAGGAAGCATCAAACATCTGTTTGACTGGAAAGCAAACCAGCGTGAATCGTCAGTATGGTGGTTCATACTGATCTCTAGTTGTGCCATTCCTAGCCTCCTCACACACGGTTATGAGTATTCTAAGGCAGTGGTCCCCAACCTTGGGCCTCCAGATGTTCTGGATCTACAACTCCCAGAAGCCTTCACCACCACCTCTGCTGGCCAGGATTTCTGGGAGTTGAAGTCCCAAGAACATCTGGAGGCCCAAGGTTGGGGACCACTGTTCTAAGGGACATCCTTAGCGAGAGAGTTGTGCTGCAATGTTACCGTGCTCTTACTTGAAATTTCATTGACTGTCCCCTTTCTCTGCATACACCTTTCACCCATTTCCCCTGTGAGATGGAAATAAAAGCTAAATGCCATGATGTGAATGAGATGACTTTAGCAATCACACAACGCAAATAAAGAATAATAAATAGTCCAGGTGCCAAGTCAGCAAGCAGACTTTAGTAAGCAATTCATAATTTTTCCAGTCTCTTTGCAAATTATGTGCAAATAAGGAAAAAAATGTTGAGATGCATTAAACAAACTATTTGTTCTTGGTCCTTTTAATGTTCTTCTTAACCAGTTTTGATCTCACGTTGTTTGGCAGTTTGAAAAATGACTGCACATGCAAAAATAAATGCATTATTACAAACTAAGAGATAACTTAGGGAAAAACAGAGTCATAACGGTCAATAGCTGGGACGTGGTGGCATTGTGGGCTAAACCGCAGAAGCCTGTGCTGCAAGGTCAGAAGACCAAGCAGTCGTAAGATCGAATCCACGCAACGGAGTGAGCGCCCGTTGCTTGTCCCAGCTCCTGCCAACCTAGCAGTTCGAAAGCATGTAAATGCGAGTAGATAAATAGGGACCACCTCGGTGGGAAGGTAACAGTGTTCCATGTCTAAGTCACACTGGCCATGTGAACACAGGAGATTGTCTTCGGACAAACACTGGCTCTATGGCTTGGAAACGGGGATGAGCACCGCCCCCTAGAGCCGAACACGGCTGGACAAAAAATTGTTAAGGGGAACCTTTACCTTTACCTTTACCTTAACGGTCAATAGGCAGCAGCCAAAGATGTCACCACTGGTTTGAAGTGTTCAGTGTATTTATCTATGGCTTGACTTTTTCCCCCCCTCCAATGACTCTAATTTGACTCTTGACTTGGAGCCCTCCCACCCCTCCCTATTTTCCCTGCAGAAAAAAAGGTTATTTTCAATAGGGACTCAGACCTGGGGCTTAGGACTTGCTACTGGGTACCAAAGATGTGGATTCAGGACTCAGACCCAAATATTGATGACATTTAGTGGGGCTTACTCCCAGGTAAGTGTGTATAGGATTGGGAGCTCACTCAGCATACATCTGCGACTGAATAAAATCATGCTTCTGTGGCAATGTTGGTTGTGTGCGTGACAATTTCTTCACCTCAGAAGAACTTCATGTGTGAGAAAGAAGAAGGAAATAATTTTAACTGAACAAAACGTTTGGTTTTTAATCCAACATAGAGATGGGCAAGCTGGGAACCTTTGGATATTACGGTTTACAATTCCCATAATCCATAATCCCTGGCCATGCTTGTTGAGCTGATGAGAATTGTAGTCCACAATATTGGCGGGGTGGGGGCACAGCACTGATTACTTGATCTAACCAGATAATTAAGGGCTTCGGCCCCAGTGGCTGGAAAGGAGGGCATTAAAATAAGTCACCTTTCAGAAACAACAGAGGAGAGAGTTGTCTTGCTTTTGAAAATGAAGGGGCATACAGATTCAGAGCAGGATTTTCTCCCCCTTTACAGACCATAAAAATACCTTAGGGGTTAAGGCAGAACTTTTACGTGCAAACAAATCCACACTCTTTTTTTGGCATTCTAAGATGCACACTGGAAATACATTTTTCATAACTAGCAAAAACAACAACATTGGAGCAATTTATGGCTTTTGTGGTTCCACTTTTCAGATGGCCATACAAATCACTGCAGAACATGCCCTATTTTTCCTTTTCCTTATCTTATACGCTAAGTCCGTGGTTGCTTTCAGAATAACTTTTTGCTTTACAACAGAGTATACTCCTAGTCATTCCAGCTCAACTGGCTGAAATAAAAGCATTTGAATGATTCCTAGTCGTTGTGTTTCCAGACACGCTGCTGGGCAGATATAACGCTCCTCACCTTTGGTTCCACACAGTGAATCCCGGCTTACGAAGAACCTATGTTTTATTCTGTCAGAGAAGTCTGTGCTGCCTGACTTACTAAGAGTTATGGTTGTGTTTTTCCTCACAGAGTTGAAATGCCCTCTAATGTGGCATGCTGTACAACGATAAAGTGTGGTTAACGTCGAAAACTGTTTTCAATGGAGCCCATAAGGGTTTCTCAGGCAAAGAAAAACAACATTTATGAATAAAAGCTCTTTAGTACTCACTCTGTCACCACCAAGATCAACCCCAAGTCTTCAGGAAATGACAAAAATGTTCTATATATCAGGACACTGATGAAATACCAAGGGAGGATTCTCTAAGACAATGTTTTACATGCCATGAGAAGGCAGTAGCTTTGCTTAAGATAGAAAATAGTGAGTTCCCACAGCAACACTCCCACTTTCTTGCTGGTCTTTTCCCCCCCCCTCCACCCCAGTACTTGTTCAAACTCCATGCCACTGCTTTCTGTTCCTTCCCCTTCCTCTTCTTTTCTTTCTTTCAGGCCATTCTTTTCCTCCAGTTCTGTATTCATTCCGCCTGTACAAAGCAACATCCCAGTGTCCTTCCTCTTGGTCTCTCTATGACCACTTCTGCAACAGTGTCCTTTCCCCACACGCCCATATACCCAACACCTTCTTTTTCTTTCTCACTGGTCTTTCTCTTCCTTTGCCTCAGAGTATATCCAATCATCATGAAGCAAACAAACATATCAGAATTCTTCTGGAAGAAAATGAATAATGAGTATCTGTATTTTAAAAACTCATCTAAGGCTCTTTAAAAAAACAAACACAGAAACAGAAGTGTTCTGTCTTGACAGTGAACAATAAGAGCCATTAGTATATTTAATAGGCCCAAGTCCCATATAGGTAAAGGTAAAGGTTCCCCTTGACATTTAGTCAGTTGTGTCTGACTCTAGGGGCGGTGCTCATCCCCGTTTCCAAGCCGTAGAGCCAGCGTTTGTCTGAAGACACTTTCCACTGTTACGTGGCCAGTGCAACTTAGACATGGAACGCTGTTACCTTCCCACCGAGGTGGTACCTATTTATCTACTCGTATTTGCATGCTTTCGAACTGCTAGGTTGGCAAGGAGCTGGGACAAAGCGACGGGAGCTCACTCCATTGCATGGATTCGATCTTACGACTGCTGGTCTTCTGACCCTGCAGCACAGAGGCTTGTGCAGTTTAACCCACAGCGCCACCAAGTCCCATATATATGCTAATAAAAACCAAATTTACATCTGCCTATTTGTAAAAAGGAAGCAATCATAACAAAAGAATTTGAAACAATTCACTTTTGCCAAAAAATTAAACAATTGTAAAGATAGCTTAATGCCCTTGTACATTTTATTTTTCATCAGTATGTCCCAGTGGCCCCTTAGACAGTATTATGTAGTTAGGAGGAAGGGGCTAAATTGTGATGACAGAACACATTCTTTTCCCAAGATAAATTCCTTACCTGTGTATTTAAAAAAAACCATACCCAGTAACTAGACTGAAATGACCCTCTTTTTTTGAATTTTAGGAGATCTGCTGCCAGTTAGAGTAAATATTCCTGATCTACCCAGAATTCAGAAAGGGATTTTGTAGAACTTCAGCTCCGAGGTGTGGTACAACACTCACCAGGCTGGTTGGGAAGTTCTGGGAAAGCTGTAGTCTTCCCGCTTCCCGACAAACTTTCCCAGTCTGTGATGTAGACATACCAGTTGTCTGGCAATGCAGGACAGCTACAGTACAGTATATGTCTTTGCGTGATGTGATACTTGAAACCCTCTGCAGCTCACCAGGTGATCAATAAATTTATTCTGTGCAGTTAGAGGACCTGCTGTGATTCAGGATCAGAGGCTCAGCAAAATTCCTACGGCGATGGGGTCGACAGGGTGCAGTTGTCATTGGGTCAGTGGCTTGTGGTGGTGGCAAAACATGTTCAGTGTAATAGCTGGAGAGTAACATAGAGAACTTGTATATTACCCAGACAGATCTTACCTAGCAAAGGTTAGAATGTCTTGTTTTTCTGTCAGATTGCCTGAATCGAAGACAAGTTTGCTTGCCCTCCCCATTGCCTACACAGATGTGGTAAGCAATTTTGTACATACTTCATTTGGATGGTCCTACCCATTAAACCCCTTCTGCCTCTGTCAGGCAGCCCCTTGAAGGTGCCCCTTAAAGGCATGGTGGTCCATGGGCTGAAAAAGAGTTGCCGCCCACAATGAGATTCAACGTATCGGCCACTGCAAATGGTAGATCTATACGAGAGAGAGAGAGAGAGAGAGAGAGAGAGAGAGGAAGGCACGGAGAATGAGACCTGACCCTTAACTGTGAATGATCTGCAGCAGATCAAGAATCAAGGACTACTCTTATGGAGATTATGGAATATATTTTGTAATTTTAGAAATCCTAAATTCCAATAATTAGGAACTGGGTTTTTTTTTTTCCTTTTCTTTTTCACCTACAGAATGATTCTGGACAGTCCAAAGAAAGCACTGTATTCCTGTGTTTTCTACACTAGAAAGCAGAAAGAAGGTTGAGATGGGACATGATAGCTATGTTTAAATATTTGAAAGGATGTCATGTTGAAGAAGGGACAGGTTTGTTTTCTAGGGCTCCAGAGACTAGGAAACGAAGCAATGGTTTCAAACTACAGGAAAAGATATTCCATCTGAACATTAGGAAGAACTTCCTGACAGTCAGAGCTGTCCGGCAGTGGAATAGGCTGGTGGAGTCTCCTTTGGAGGTTTTTAAACAGAGACTGGATAGCCATCTGTTGTTCCCGCATGGTGGGGGGTTGGACTGGATGACTTCAGAGGTCTCTTCCGACTCTATGACTCCAGCACTGTTCTCTTTTGTGTCTAACAAGCAGCTTGCTACCCTCCTGTTGAGCCAGCCATGAAGCTCTGCTCCCACACAGGTGTTCTAGAAATGCACAAGGATTGTGCAGGAATAGCCCAAAGTGGGTTTTAATCTCTCAGTTTTATAGGAAACAATTATTTCAGATTATTTTAAGTCTAACATTGCTGGGAATACCCTTATGAAGTTTTACTTCCTCCAACACACACTATGATCCTTTCTCTCACAGCACTGTTATTTGTAAGGGTTAAAAAAAAGGCAGTGTTAACAAATCCTTTGTTAACGCTGCCTTTTTAAAAACCCTTATAAATAACAGTGCCATGAGAGAAAGGATCAAAGTGTGTGTTGGAGGAAGTAAAACTTCATAATCACAACACACTTGTGATTATGAGCTGTATCCAATGTTGAACATTCATGTACAGTATGCAACATATTAAGGGGGGGTATGATTTCTCCTTCCTGTTAGAACCCCTCTGAATTAGTTTTAGGTCGACCCCAGAGACGACAATGGGGAAAAGAAGGGAAAGAAAGTTAATGTGAGTTGCTTGGACTGTATAACTATTAGCAAAATATGGAACTGGATATCACTGTGTAATTCTGAAGAGGTATTTTAAAAATAATAATATTACTTTTATGAATGTATATATTTATTTTATATCCTGCCTTTCTCTGCCGTCTTTCTCACAACACTCCTGTGAAATGGCCCACATTATGGCCATATAACTAGCGAAAGATCACTAAGTGTGCTTCATGACCAATTGAGGATTTCAGCCTAGGTCTCTGAAGTAGTCATCTAACGTGCTAACCATTACACTATGCTGACTCTAGAGATTCTACTATTTAAGTTATGGTGGTAAAGGTAAAGGTTCCCCTTGACAATTTTTGTCCAGTCGTGTTCGACTCTAGGGGGCAGTGGTCATCCCCGTTTCCAACCCATAGAGACAGCGTTTTGTCCGAAGACAATCTTCCGTGGTCACATGGCCAGTGCGACTTAGACACAGAACGCCCTTACCTTCCCACTGAGGTGGTCCCTATTTATCTACTTGTATTTGCATGCATTCGAACCGCTAGGTTGGCGGGAGCTGGGACAAGAGACGGGAGCTCACTCCGTCACGTGGATTCGATCTTACAACTGCTTGGTCTTCTGACCCTGCAGCACAGGCTTCTGCGGTTTAGCCCACAGAATTATTTCCATGTGGGTTTTTTCCCATACTTAAAAGCCTGCCTGCCTCAGTGCTTTAGTCCTCTAGATTTAGACCATTGTCTCCGATGTAGTAAACTTGGCTTCAGTGAAGTGTTTCAGTTTAATTAGGTTGTAGTACTGTCCAGCTGTGACTTGGCTTAATTTATGTTAAAGCAGCTGATAAACTGAGTCCATGAAGTGCCATCTTTTCTTTTCTTCTAGGATGATAAAACATCTGAATAAAATACTCAGAAAAGATAAGCCCTAGAAGCTCTTCATTCCTGTTGTGTTCAAATAAAGATTTCTACAGGGGAAATGAAGTAAAATCCAAGCCTCTTCTTAAATATCACGGAGCAAGGATCACCACAATTCTTTCACAGATATAATAATGGACGAAGCAGCAGACAAAAGACATCTGAAATAACACTGCCCTTTTTTTAACATTAGGATGACAATATTTATTTCATTTATAGCTTTAGCAAAGTAGAAACTGATTCTCTTTCGGTGTTAGAATAAAATTGTGGCCATGTATTCCAGTTACATTCCTGCAATATTTTCTGAAGAATACAATTATTATAATTATTTACTAAATTTGTTGTTCACCTTTCACTTCTAGTAATATACGCAATTAAGTAATATTAATCCAAAGATGCAATTGTAACGTCAAAAGAAAAGCTTAAAATGGGGCAGTCTTATACTGGTCTTTCAAGCAAGAATAAAAGGCCAGAATTCTGTTGGTTAGCTATGCTGACCTAAGTGAAACAGCGTAAATTGCAGTGGTGAATTGCTGCTGGTTAACAAGCCTTCTCATTGCATATCAGCTATGTGAGTTGGTGCATAACAAGGGATACAAGTTGCAATTTGTTAATTAGAAGTCATTTACCACTATAATTTAGGCCATTGCACTTACTAAGGATAGTGCCCATTCCATCTGTCACGGAATTGCTTCAGCCCAGCTGCCCAAAATACTAGTAGCCCTACAGCCAGATCAAAAAGTTCCAGTTTAGGCACAGATCAGGGTCAGGCTGGAGTGCAATTCCTTGTGTGTCATGCAATTGCCAGGAAACAGCTCACGGCAGCCTGCTCCACAAGTGGTCCAAAATGTGATCTAGCTTCATAACTAAGCAATAGCATTCTGGCCAAGATACATTTTTTTCACTAGAGCTTTCCAAAAAGGAGCTGTCTTCTCAGCTCCCAACCCTTGTTTATTAGCAGGCATCCAGTTCTTATTGGTGCCAAATGTGTCCCAAAATGTGTGAACTTGAAACCTTGATCAAGGCAATTGAAGGGGTTCCATCTGCACACATCCATTTGCACTCCCTTCAGATTGGTCCAGGTCACACTTAGCCAAGGAAAGAAGTTGTGTTCATTGCCACCTACAGGATGGGAGAAGTTCTGCAGGTTCTGGCTAGCCTTGTTATGCACTTGGTGCTCTTCTTTCTGACAAACTCCTCACAGATTAAAAAAAGAGAGAGCAAAAAATAATAGCACTTGCTATCTTGTCTTCTGACTGACAGAAACTTTTTCTTTTTCTTTAGCTACCAAATGGTGGCTCATTTAAGAATAACCTTTCTGAATGTCATTGCATTCTGGAAGCTGTTTTTCCAAGAAGTTTGTCACCATATGATCCTTTGAGTTTTCAGAATATGGAGAAAAATGTTAATTTGTAGAAAGGTATTTGAGGACGTAGGGATAATAGCTTTAAAATTGCTTTCAGTCATATATATTTTAATTATTTTTCATGTGGAATTGTAATCATCTTTGTTTGAGAAATATGCCATATAAATCTTTTAATAATAATTAAAGAGATCTGCCTGGTCAGTTTGTGTTCAGTGAGAAAAAAATAAGTGGGATATCAATTTTAAAAAAATAGATAATAGTAATTGCAATGTTTCAAAATACCATTTATTATGGAAACTGCAGTATTTATGTAAATGAATGAGAAATCCTTTGAAATTCTCTGGCTTATTGAACAATGTAGAAGTTAATTCTCTATTAACATTGTCTAATAGCTGCCATAGTTAGAATAGCTTTAGGGTTATTTCTTCAGCACAAGTGTTATGAAGAGAAACTATAATTACAGTGGAGAAAAAAAATCCTGAAATACAAATGCCTCCCAATAATAGTTTACATTGGTTCAATATATATATGTACATTTGAAATATAATACTGTATATGCAATATTGCACCGCCTGATACTTACGGTATGTTGCCCACAGCAAACTTCCTAGCAGAAAGCTGTTGATAGAACTGATTTTTCTGTGCTACTGTCTTTACTCTACTGATGAAGAATTACATGTACTTATTCCCATGTGATAGAGGAATTTGTAGTGACTATTGATAACTTAAGGTAAATACAATGGAAGTCCAATTAGATCCATCTCCGGAAACATGATCAAAAGTGTAAACTTGCTATATTTAGTTCTATTTACCACATTAAGATAGTAATTATTAAGTGCAATTATTGCTGTCAGAATATTTAAAGCCTTTTTTCTTTCTCCTGCAAAAAGTTGAGTTTCTATTTTATACCTTGTTTTTATGTATAACTTATTAACCGATGTAATTGAAATTGTTTATTTAGGACTTGAGAGACCTGGGTTTGAATCCCTACTTAGCCATGAAGGTCACTGGGTGATCTTGGGCTAACCCAATTCTCTCAGCCTCACCTACCTCACAGGGCTATTGTGAGGAGAACATGGGGAGAAAGGGAATCATTTGTGTCATCTTGAGCTCATTGGAGAAAAGACTGGATATAAATGTACCTAAACAATTAAATAAGTACATTTATCTCTGGATATACCTTCATGGATCATTTATTACTAATGACAGGTGAACCTAGAAAAATCCAGCTTTGGAATTAATGGTATTGTCATGTTTGTCTGGATTGCATATCCTGCTTTAGCCTTTATTTGGGGCAACAGTGTCTCCTGTATGAGACACTTGTAGTATCATACCTGTGATGGTCAGCTTTCCAAAACAGAGGGCAATTTAGAGAGTCCTATTTACTTTGTCAACTGGCTGACCTACGTTGGGGCTCAGTATGAAACTGATGCAAGAGATGAGGATTCCAGCTTGTTCCTCAATTACAGATGTATCACATTTCTCCTTGGATCTTTAAGCCAGTTAATGGATCTTAAATGCACACAGAACTGAAAATGGACTTATAAATGTATATTTTGAAAAAAAAAAACAGTTATAATTTTCATTCCAAAGAGCTCACAATATGATACAGACCAGAGCCAGCTCAACAAGACTTTGTTTCATTGATTCATACATTTCTGTGGATAGCCAACATAATTATTACTCAGTTCAGTTATTTCTACATAGTGTTATCAAACCATTTTTTTGGTTGATCTAGTGCAGTAATGATGCTTAAAGTTAAGTAGTTACTGAACAGCTCAGAACCAATAGTTGAGATCCTGTTGCTTAGCATAGTAAGTTGCAGTAAAGTGGGTCCACAGAAACAGTGGGGATTTGGGGAGTCAGTTCCTTCACAGATTCTACTGATTCAAGTGGGTTTTCTCTAGTTGCCATCTACTACAGTAAAGTGGCTACTAGCGTTGGCCCATTTGAATCAATGGAATTTAATTCAGCAAATCCCCATTGATTCAATGAGCCTACTCTAATGCAACTTACTACATTAAGCAATAGGATCTCAGTCATCATTTACATGTCATCCTTGAATGGAGGTCAGAATGCAAAGAATTCATAATTTACTTGTCAGAGAAGAATATCTGCTTCATGCAAGCCCAATGATATATGTATCTTTTCCTAATTTTTCTTAGTGGTACAAGCTTCATTTCTCTTTTTCAAATATCTCTGTGTACTTGCAAGACCAGTAACACTTTAAAAAAAAACAGGACTCATCTTCAGCATGGATTATTGCTATTTTTCACTAGTACTCCATCAGAAACAAACAAACAACTACACACCTTGTTGTAACATTTCCTTTAGTATTAATTTTGATGTGATGGAAGTATGATGGTCATTAATATCTAGCCTGCATATGGAATATAACAGTTCTAGTTGCCTAGCAACGACCAGCTGAGTTTGTAAAAAAAATGAAGGCAGCTCCAAAATTAGGAAGGTTTTAGCTCTCGCACATTGCCAGGCTGGGTTAAAGCAAAATGTATTGAACTGAAAAATGGACCCCATTGTTGTAGGAGGAACATTGCCACCCAGACTTTCCCAAGAAGCTTACTGGGAGGCACTAAATTAGCCTTTCTGTGGTATATCTGTGACTCATATCTGCGACTTATCCAAAGTATTATTGTCACTTGAAAAGTCACATAAAGTACAGTACTGATGGATGTGTGTGTGTGAGTAAGTGAGAGAGAGTATGTATGTGTATGAGAGGGAGGGGGAGAGAGAGAATTTTATAAGAGGAGTGTTACGCAGTGGGTGTGTTTATTACCATCTCCCCTCACTTTCATCCCCTATCTTTTGTCAGATCTAATTCCCTCACCCCACAAAATTTATGTCAAGTATTTTATTTTCAGTCTCTCAGAATCTGTTTCAGAAGCTAGTTTGCAGCTCCCAAAACAACATCTTGCATTATTTCTAAAAATGGCCCTCACCTCCATATTTAAACAGGGATTCTCTGTCTTTACTAAAAACACTTGTAATTGGATATTTAGCTATATAAGCTTTCCCGACCAAAATCTGTGGTACTGGAGGCTTGCCATTTAATGTTCTCCATTACCAGCAAAGGGATATGTACAATTACTTGGTCTCATAATCCAATGAGCAAGATCAAAGAATATTTTATAGTTCCCCTGCCCTGTGCTGGTTTAAAGTAACCTAATAGAATCTCATGCACCAGTAGATGCAGTATTAAACAAATTAAACAGTTATTGGATAGGCTTCTATGCAGACTACACAAGCCATTCTCTCAAACAAGAGCAAACCAGGTCAGCTACAAATGTAAGCAGTGAACAAAAACTCAGGAGAACATGCACAGTTTTTATCACCTAGCCGTTGTTAGCTTACATAACTACTCTTCCGAGGTTCCAGTGCATCAACAAGAAGATAACTATGATTTATGGGTAGATGGGGAGCTTGGGAAGAACTTCTTTCTACATGTCTTACACTTGATTTTTCAAGAATTGTATTTCTACATTTCTAACTCTACCAAAAAGATCTGAAAACAATACTAAAACCCTGTTCTAATTCTAAAAAGGAATATGCATGGCCAGCTTCTTTCATTATAGCAATGTGGAGTCTTAGCTTCTGAAGATCCCCAACAACAAATAAGGCAGAATAATGTGGAATGTCAAAAGTCCATAACACAATATTCAAAACAAGCTGGCTGAGAGGCTGAATACACAAGATATTTAGCTCGCTCTTGTGCACTCCAAAAGATGGTGATCAGAGACCTCTTTGCTGGAGCACACCAACCCACCCCCAGAGTGTTTCTCCCCGCACCATTCAGGCCTTTGACAAGGGTCCTCTACTCTTCTGGCATGGGTAGGATCACTCTGGTTTGGACAAGTTCCAGTATGAACCAATCCAAAGCGAGCCTTCCTCTTTCAATTTGCCAGTATTGTGAAGTAGCTTAATAATTGAGCCACTTCAGGATATTCTCAAATTAATCATTTCTCCTGCTCGGCAGAGGGCAGGGGAAGTGAAAAGAAAGTATTTTTGACTAAATGTAAATTACTGCTTATGTGCTAGATCAGTTATACAAATGTTATAAAACTATTTTCTTCACCTCACCATTAAGAGTTGACCAAGAAACCGCCTGCAGTTGAATCCACAGTGGTGGCTTTGGCTATAGGCAGTCTTAACTGGCTCTTTAAGAGAAGGCAAAGAAAATCCATTTTAAAATAATGGATAGAGTGCATCAGCAATAGTCTATATAAAGTCTCTACTTCCCCTGCCCTCTGTTGAGCAGGGGAAGTGATTAATTTGCCAATATCTTGAAATTGCTCATTTATGAAGCCACTTCATGATATTGGCAGCAGCAATTTCTGTGTGAATGGTCAGGCTTGATTAGATCATTTGCAATGCAGTTCCGTTGGAGGAATTTTGCACACATTCTGTTCCAGCACAAGACATGTGCCAATGCTTTACTGTGTAAACCTGAACAGGTTGATTTAAAAGCACACCCAACTGAGTTCAATAGGATTTTTTGCAGCTTTAGTACACATAGTTTTCCATATACTGGATCTATACAAATGAGAGAGACCACTGGGAGATTGTTGTAGCATTCCACGTATCAGGCTGGCTTCCCATGAGGAATACAGGGTTTCTTAGAATAAAAGCAGTAGTGGTGTGAAGAATACAACAATATAGGCAATCTTAACACATTGTTGACATGCTATTGAGAAACTGCTGCTCCTTTGGTCCCTCAACCTCCTTTGGTGCATCCAGTATGAAATAAGACAAAGACATTTTAATTTTTCTACTGAGGCTTCAGCAACATTCCCTGTGTCCACTTGCACTGCTACTAAAACACCCATACCAATGGAATCTCTCTTCTCATTGGTGAGAACAAAAAGTTTGGCGACTTCGACTGCAGAATGCAGATTATGGGAATCACCTCCCCAGAAAATAACATTTTGCCCTATCATTGCACACTTATACGGGTATTCAATACAGGTCTGTGTTAGCGGGTGTTTCTTTTAAGAAAACAATTCTGGATACTTTGTTGGCGTTGCTTCTAATTAACTGCCTTTTATTGCATTTCATATTATGATTATTGTGAAGGTGTTATATTGTATTATTTGTTGATTGATATATATGAACAAATAAGCAACCCTGAACTTTTTTTTGATATTAATCTACGAAAACCCATGGCATCTGTTCTCTTTTAACTTGCAGTTCTGAGGAAAAGACTGTCCAGTGATCACCTACTTGAGAATGAAAGCTGTAAGGGGAATAGGACTCTGGTGTTTGTTTCTAGAGAATAATAAGAGTTCATTTACAATCTGCACTTGAATGGATTTTCTTTAATGCATTTCCTCAGTCGTTTACCATAGCCTGTCTCATAATGGCAAGGGTGCTGTTTAACCAAGCTATAACATTTATTAACTTCTTGAAGCATCCCAAATGCTCCTCTGGGGCCCGAAAAGATACAGAAGCATTATTCCAAACACAAATCACAGAAAACAAAATAGAGGGATTCGTTGGTAGTTATTCCCATTTGTCTGTCTTTGTTTAGCTTTGTTTATCCTCTGCATGTTAACTGAAGTCTTTTCAAGAGTTTGTGCTGGCTGTGTGGAATGATCCAGACCAAGGGTGGAGCAATTTGATGAGGTGCATGACAAATGGCCATCTCACTTTCTCCAGCTCACAGAAATGGGTGGCTTGTACAAAGACACGTTGACATCCTGTCAACTGGGAATGTGCCAAGCCTAGCCTTATGGTGATGACTCACGATCCTTTATAAAAGGGAAGGGTGACACACACGCCACAAGCTGCATTATTTGGTCAGTGAGAAGTCTCATCACTATTTTTTAAACTCAAGTCAACATGATTCTTCATTAAAAGATGGCACACCCCTTCCAGCTTCCTGTTTAGTACAAAGTGGGACCAGGTAATTGGAAAAAGGAGGAGATTCTTCCTCTGCTCTACCCAAGCCTGCTTGCAAGGTCCAGCTGGGGGGCTCCAGTGGAGACAGATGTTGCACAGTATGGCAAAGTGGGGAGCAACCTACTTTGGTGGGCACATATCAAAGGACTGGAGATGAGGGTGCTGGGCTTCCCACCCACCTCATATGAAAAGCATAAAGGACACTCCTATAAAAAGATGAGACAAAAATTTAAAACAACACCATGCAGTTGGAGAAGTTGAACACTTATAGGCCATGAAGTATTGCTGTGGCCTCATTCTCCATAACATTTAGGAAACATACTGATGGACAGACTGAATGATTATTTGAAGCCACTGCTGTGTACCAGATTTGAGATGTTTGTGAGATGCTATGTAATCTTAGCTTGTGATGCTTTGTTTGTGATGGGCATTTCACACATACAGTTTATCATTTCTTCTTCAGTGACTAAATGATGAAAGAGAATGTGCAATCTTCCCCTCGGAGCCACTGTATTGCATGTTAAGCTCTGTTTGGAAGAACAGAGTACAACCATGTTTCTCCCTAAGTGACACCCCCCTTCCCCAGTGAAATAAGGACAAGGAACAGTGAAGTCAAAAGGAAAGGAAAGGATACAGTTCAAAAACTACTGGGGAGGCAGTCCTCCACATATATTAAGAGACTTAAGGTTCAGTAGCAAACACATTTACTCAGAGGTAAATCCTACTGAGCTCTGCAGCATTTACTCCCTGTGAACATTAAGTTGGCACCAGTAATGACTACTAAAGAAGTCACATAACTTTAGTGAGGACAACAACAAAAAATCAAAATGGCCAAAGATGTTCTATTCCTTGACTCAATCATTGACCAAAATGGAGACTATAACTAAGAAATCAAAACGAGATTGACACTAGAAAGGGCAACCGTGAAAGAAGAGGAAGAAGAAAACCTTAGGAACAAAGATGTGTCATTGGAAACCAAAGTCAAGATACTTCAGAATATGTTGTTCCTGGCCATTGAATATAGATGCAATGAAGCAGGTTGACTGGGGGAGGGGAAGATGATATATTTGAAATGTGATTTTATGAGAAAATGGTAAGGTACCATTGGCCACCAAAAGGATGCTAGATCAAACCAAACCTGAACTCTCATTAGAGCTAAAGTGATTGAATTGACGCCATTGTAATTTGGCTGTATTATGAGAAGACAAGGCTCAATAGGGGAAACAATAATTCTAGGGGGGTGGGAATGGAAGTAGTAGCTTATATTTTTTTCAGCATTTGTGCTACTGTTTTCCATAGCTGTAAGACTTTTGGATGTTTGCAATTTTGCACTATTTTTGTGCATTTGATTGCTGTTGAATAAACCTTGTAGAATTGGATAAACTGACGTTGCCTGAATTATTGCAACAATGCAAAGACTTATATCTTGATACACAGAGGAAATGTGATATGATTGAAAATGATTCATTTCATTCTAGAATTAACCCTTATTTGGGACAAATGTCATCTGTGGTGAACACAGGTTTCTGATTTTTTTCCCCTAGAGTTCTATAAAGTTCTGTAGGGCTCTTGGGGCGACGTTCAGGCATCAGAATTTCTGACCTGACACATGGATGGATGACAACCATGTGAAGCATGATAGCATGACATTCTCAGAACAGTTTACAAAATAAAAACAATTTTAAAAGTACAAGAGCAAAACATGCAATATAATAGGCATAGTGAAACGTTTTTAAAAACTGCTGTTATAAGAAACAAGATAGAAAGCAGGGATAGGAAGATTAACCGCAGACGTAAGAACAATGTTTAAAGAGCTACAAAAAGATTTTAAAGGACTGGGGAAATAATTCTTAATTTGGCAGTCAGAAAACATTAACAAAAAAAGTGCATCTCATTTGCCTCTCAGAATGCTACAAAATTTCCTTTTTATTATCTCAAATACATCTAATCTACATGCATAGTGTAGGAGGTAATCTTAAACCAGTAATGTCCCCCTCTTGTTTTTCTAGTTAGTAAATTTGGGAAAAACAACATGAAATACTAAACAGTATGATTAAGTGCTTAGACATTGAGCTAATCTAATAGGCATAACTTTCCTCACATATTTTGTTAAGTGTTTTCTGCACTTCACATGTCCATTACTGGCTAGTGGAAAAAAGACAGGCTGACATGGCTACATTATAAGTCAACTAGTGTACTTTGAATCACACATGCTCATCTGACACACATAATAAAAATGCATTAGGAAATTATAGGTCTGGAATTTAGAAGCTTTTTTAAAAAAAAATGGAGAAAAGATTAGAAAGACATAAAAAAAAACCTGCAATGTGCATGAAGAAATAAAGATAAAAGCCAGTTTTGAATATAAAACCATTGAAATTATGCAGAAAGGGCCATTTTTATCTAATATGTGAAACTTCAATTTCTGCAAATGAGAAGGAATATAGAAATACAGAAACCAATTGGATATATTATGTTACATTTCTGAAGTTTAACTAGTTTTAAAAAATAAATTAGTATAAAATTCAATCCAAGTATATCTATACCACTTCCACTGAGGCAAGAAGCTAAGAATAGAGATGTACCATTACTTTCCTTGATGCGGACACTAGAATGCTGTTGATGCAGCTGAGTATCAGACAGCCTTTCTTTGCTGCATCACACTGTTGACTCATGTTTACCTTGTGGCTTACTAAGTCACCGAGATCTTTCTCACATGTACTACTCTCAAGCCAACTGTCTCCAGTCCTATAACTGTGGATCTGATTTTCCCAGCTTAAATGCAGAACTGTTTATTTTTTCCTGGTGAAACTCATCTTGTTTGTTTTGGTACAGTTCTCCAGGCTGTTAACATCTTCATGCGTCCTGATTTTATCTTCTGAAGCTTTATTCATTCCTCCCATTTTAATGTCAACTGCAAATTTAATGAGCATCCTGTCTAGATCCTCTTCCAAGTCATTTATGAAAAAGTGGAACAAGACCGAGGCTAGGGCAGAAACCTGTGGCATTTGCCTAGTCACTTTTCTCCGAGTCTTA